>NC_056737.1:527014112-527191612 GCF_019279795.1 Protopterus annectens
AGCCAAACAGACCAAAAGCAAATTAGTTGCATCCTAGTTAAGACAGCCATGCCATATCATGTTGGATTTTATTTTCCAAACTATACCAATGTAAGTGCAAAGTTGTAATATACACGCCAGCATGCCTCATACAACCAGGCATTCACTGTTTTATTTCCCTGGTGTTAACATGTTAAATATTGGGCCCTTACAAATGTCTGATGAAAAATTATAAGTTAGTTTTGATTTCATTAGTCAGATTCATTTTTTAGACCAGATTAATCCCTCTTGTCCCAAAAACCTTTTGTGGCGAACATCTACATAAGGATACAAACATCTAAATACTATTTGTGAAATGACAAACCCTTATAAGATATAAGGCTTAGAGTTGCTGAATAACAGATCTGGGAATTTTTGTCAGTCGCAGTCAATGAACTGAATATGAAGTTATTGCAAGTAAAAAAAACATTCTGTTTCTGCAAATGATGTACACACAAAATGTGTCCATTCCCTTTTGCAGCAGTCATTATTCAATATTCCTGAAAATATGGCAACAACAAATTGTCAGGCCTTAGCCTTTGACTTCTTATATTCTGATATTTTGATTCTAACTTTCATTTTTATGCTTTATTTTAATTTTGCTATTTTGCTTTTATATTTCTGATCTAAATTAGTCAGATATATTTGTTATTATGGATGATCAATTTTGCTGACTTAACTTTTTCCTCTTTAGTTTATGGTCATATACCTCTTTCTTGCTTTCGCTGTGTTGCTACCTGCTGGATAAGTGTCTTTCAGAAAGGTAAAGCTTCAAGAAATTTGTTCTCTTCTTGAGTTTTGACTGCTTCCTGGAGTGAGCACTTACATTATGCAAACCTTTGGCTCTCTGGATGTTGTTTATAAAAATATTTTATTTGCCAGTAGCTGAATTGGCAATCATTATACTCTGTCATTTGTTTCTGGACTTGGACCACATTTTCAAAGCAGAACTGTTCCTGTCAAAAATTCCATATTTTGGTTTGGAGAATACATTTGACAGAATAGATGTACCTCGTTTTCTTAATAATACTGTATACTGTATTTTACAGCTATGATTTTTTTTCTTTTACCAGTTACCAGTCTTGAATTATGTGACAGACCTTGGGGTTTGCATTTTTGCCTTCTCATCTGCCTGTTCAGCTGCAGAGATATGTGGTGGTGTTTGTCTTTGTCTCACTTGGGCAATGTTTCCTTATTTTTTTTGCTGGGAATGTTACTGTTTTCAACAAGTTTTTAGTCTGGGTTGCTTTCTCACACCCTAAAAAATAACTTTTTTTTAAAATGTATTGCAGTACTTTAATATCATAACTTATACTTTATTAAATTAACTAGATAACACAAATGAACTAAGATGACTGGATCAAATGCTGCTATATAAGCCTAGAGTGGCACAGTGGTGCAGTGGATATCATTGCCCCCTCATAGCAAGAAATTCGCCAGTTCGATTTTTGCCTGTGGTGCCTTCTTAGTGGAGTCTGCATGTTTTCCCTGTGTTCATGTGGATTTCTTCCAAGGGATATAGTTTCCTCCCACATTCCAAATACATGCAGTTGGACTCTAAATTGGTCATAGGTGTGAATGTGCGTGTATGTTGTGGAAGAACTACTGTGGCAAGGTTAGCTACATGGAAGCATAAACCTTGGGTCTAGATGGTTTTCACTGCTAAAGTGATACCCTGACTTTGGGTGCATAAAAGGGGAAAAGGTGTTGGGGATGGATGGATATGGATTAGTTCTTACTCCTATAGAGGCACTTTTATTCCTATATCTTTTAGATAAATTGTGTTACAGTTAATTTATGGATTGTAGGAATAGGTAACAGAACTTTTAAAATAACTGCAGAATTCTGCAGCTATAAGATTAATAATTTATACTGGCATGCAGTATCATAGCTTAGAGAAATAGAAGACTGAAGTTCTTTACCATCTATGTTTTAAACACGTTGAAGTTAAGAGATGCCCACTCCTGATGTGGCTGGTATCACTTTTTCTAATCTTTTTAATCCCTAAAATTACCTAACTAGAAAGTCCACACTCATGTATTGTTTTATATTCAAGGTTCTTTTTCCTAAAATGCATTTAACATATAGCGAAAGTATGGTGATTTCCATTTTTTCACTGAATATTTAGAATAAGAACTTATTTAATTATGTTACTTTATCTTTTTCAGTGATATTTCCCACTTTGTAGGTGACCATTTAGTTGACAAACTTATGAGAAATTGTTGAATGGCAACTAATTTAGTCACTTTTTTCATCCACAAAAATTATAATTTCAGGTATGCTTCCCAACACACAGAATATGGGGCCTAGGGTAGAGTTGGTCATTTGCTACTGACAGCTTACATTTATAGTTTGACCTGGCACTATTCCTGGGAAGTCTGCACATAATTGCAAGCTTCATAGCAGACTTTCCCACATCTTTTGTTGTAGCTGGATTTAATTGCTGAATTAGTTTCTTTTATTAAAGCCTGCTAATGCCTTATCTGTGACTACCACTCTCTTAATCAATGAATTCCTTAAGCAAAAAGCTCCTTAGTGATATATAACCATGCTATGACAAATGCCACAAGGAAGTAATACATCATTTCACAGAAAGCCAGGCTGGTATCCTATAAGATACAGAACAAGTTATAAATAATGTGCAGTGGGACAATTATTTACATCAACACTTCTTTGCATTTGTCTTTCTTGAGTTGGACTTGGGGGTTAGTTTATGTACATAACAGAAGGGTGAGGGAGAAGGACACAACTAGTTGCCACAGTCTAGTACAAAACATTGAAGAAACCTCATTATCTTATTATTTTTCACATATTAAGTGAATAGTGTAATGGAGATATGGCTAATGCCAGATGTTCACACTGAAAATTACCATGGTTTTCACAGGATTAAGCATGACACCATTTCTGATATCCTGTCCATATTTGTATTGGAAACACTGTTATCTCACTGCTTAGCTAAATGTATGTATGCATTTATTCATTTATATATTTACATTTTTTTTTGTTTATTGAGTGGATGGGGGCAGGATCTTTTGTCAGCCATGGGCTGGGCCAGAAGTCAGTACGGTTTTAAAAATGTATATATTATATATAGTTTTCGATGTACATGACAAGGAATTCCTGAATATTTACCAAATGACAGATACATTTTAAACATTAATTACTATGAGCAAAACATGCCAAATGATTCAACATCTAAAAAATTTACATCTTGCTTGCATATCACTTTGTTGTGCACCAATCTCTGATTGAAATGTTAAGTCTGAATATACAGTTTGTATCAGTATGCTGTCAGGTGTCTGTCCTAGGATGTTATCAGTCATTATATCTTTTGAATTGGGAACACACAGATTTTTTCCATGTTGTTCTCACAGTAAAGCCAATATCAGGAAAACACACACTGGATAACTTTAATTACACCACTGCTGAGTATTAATATAATTTTGGTGTATGAGTACACGTCATAGCAACCCCTATATTATTAATTATATCTTAAACTGGCAAAGAAATAGGTCAGAGCAGATAGTTATCAAATATACTACTAAAACACAGTGCTATCGGTATTCTTTATTGCTTTGTGTTGAGACTTTTTATTCCTAGATACAATATTCTTTTCTTTGCTAGGGACTTACAAATGTTTTTGGCTAGAAAAATCTGCAGATGCCTACAAAACATCTAAGATAATATAGATATGAGTCCACTAGCTACACATGAACATATTTTGATGTTGCATTTAATATCTGCTGTATAACAGAATCAAGACACATATTTCAAAGATACACGTACTTGTTAGTTCGACTTGATCAGGTAAGAGAGTGTGTGGATTATCGTTGCGAGTAATGAATCTCCTGTGTAACCTAAAGCCATACAGTTTCTTATTGTTTGAAAGATGGTGATGCAGTTCTTAACATTTCTGTATTTTTTTAACAACGGAAGTGGCTAGATATTTGCAGTTTGCTTTGTTAATGCTGCCTGGATTGTGTGCATTATGGGTAAATATGTGTATCACTCCTGAGTGATGTAACAATAATTACCTCAGCAGAGCACAGATTTTGGAAAAGTTGCCTAGTTTTTTAATGAGACTGGAAAATGTATGTACCATTCTTTGCAAATGTTCCAGAACTTGTCTGCTGTTTTAAGTGTAGTGGGTAATGTAGACAGAGTTCGCACTGTTCAGTTTTTAAACCTTGAATGGTACATTGGAATCAAAAGTGCTTTCCCTTCTGTGGCAGTGTACAAAGTTTCCTGTCTAGTAGAACACTCTAGTATTATAGCCTTAGAAAAGCAAAGTGCAAGGTGTGAATACAGATAGCTATCCTGGAAAACTGGAAGCATTTTGTCTGGTTCATTATTTGGAACTGGTCATTTTCAGATATTTATAATGATTGGTAATGTGTTCAAATCATGGTGCTTGGGACACTTTTATAGATTAATTCTGATACATCTGGCATTGCTGTGTCCAGTTTTGTTTTGAAACCACCAGTTGCATATTTAGGTAAGCAGCCTGTCAGTAATAGGACTTTACCAAATGATGCAGCACCTTTTAAAAGTTCCATTGGTACAGACTTTGTGATTTGACTTCATACCTGTGAACAGAGTTTAATAGCAGCACTAGCTGGAAGGGGTACAATTGAATGGTTCGTAACCAGCTGGTTTGTCTTGTTTTTTGGGAGTTGGGTAGGTGGTGAGTTATCTTCTGCAGTCTGCCCTGTACTGGAGACTTGAATAGCCTGGAGAGAGCATGGCAAATTGGGTTTTTGGCAGAACCTAGGACTAGGGTATATATGGTATGGTAAATGGATCATTCCAGGTTTGTTTTTCTAATCATATCAACCAGCTGGTTAGTGATGGCCATAGAACAATAGTATAAAAATGCTTATAAAGTCTAGGAAATTGGAAATGAAGTCATTGTTTTTTAGTTACATTAGACCCAAACTTGAGTATGGAATACTATATGGAAACCATATAAGAAAATCATGAGTGAACTGTAAAGACCCCAGGGGAAATATACCGCGAGCATCAATGGAAGTGAAAATTTAAGTTACTGTGAAAGACTAAAATATCTTAACAGGGTCTCAGATATTTAAGAGCTGATCTTATTCAGGTATATAGGGCATTTAGAGACTACCTCTGGGAATATTGAGGGTTATCAAAAAGGAACAGCGAAACATCAGATGACCTATTTAGAAGATTCTATAGGAATGAGAAATGTACTAATTGCTTCTCTGAGAGGAACTGATGCATGGAAGAGATTACCATGTTACATTAAAGCAAGTGCTAGTTTTAGATATTTTTAAGAACAGTCTGGAACTTATTATGAGAACTGTTTTGGTATATTGTCAGGCTAGAAGGTCATTATTGCCCACACTTGAAATATTTCTGTGTATGCAAAATCTAAAATGGGAGAACAAAGGCCCAGAAATCGGGGAAAGATTTAAATATCACGTTTTTAAACTTAGAAAGATGTTGGGATAAGTGGATATGTGTTAGCATGCATTTTCACTGTTTAAGCGAAGCATTTTTTCCATGTTTAGGATTCTAAAGGCTGTGTTAGTGTACATATGGTCAGTCTGATGCCAACTCAAACTATAGAGAGGGGGTTTATTTACATTTGACAACACATTAAAATCAGTGGCTTTCCAAGGAGTATTTGAATGTTGCAGCTGTTCAAACCAACAATTTTATATATGTGTGTAGAAACAGTCTGTTTGGTTATCACAGAAATGGTGGTCTGTCTGGGGATGGAAAGGCAGCATAGCTCTCAATGGTATCTCATTATGAGGAATGTTCTTCAGTTTGTGAGTTTGAATGTTAGCTGTTGCCATGGTATACAATACTGAATCATGTTAAAACAGGAAAACTGTTAAATAAAATAACTGTTTTCTCATACTTATGCTATGAGCATCCTAGATGAAGTTGTTAGTAAATGTTTGCCTCTTGCTCCATATTGTCACATTATGTTCTATATTTTGGAGATGAGGGGTTGAGAGCTATGGGAGGCAGTCAGTGGAAGAAAGCAAATGGCAGACTTTAGTCTGTGTAGGACATATTGTTTAGCCCTAGTATCCTTTTAGTAAAGCTTCTTTGTGGGCATTCCAGTTGCATGTGTCTGGACAGATACAGACCAAAGGGGGAATTCTGCTCAATGACTGGCCTAAGGAGTGCTGAGTAAAGGAGGGCAGTGACATCCTAGATCTAGACATAACCCATTTCTTTAAGCTGTTTAATACAGAAGCACTTTCTTACATAAGTAGACATACTGGTCAAAATTTAGGTCACTGTCCAGATAAGTTCCGAAAACAAAAACAAGGTCTTATTGTCATCATAGTTGTTCTCTGAGGTAGATGACTTCCAAAGGATACAATAATGCATTTAATGGCATTTCATTTTGGTCCATGATTGTGGCACCAGTTGTTTGGGAAAAAACATCCAGTAGGATGGCTGTGTAATTTGGGGTTCAGTGACTGCTCCTAACTCGTAGTCATGTGCAAACTTAGTCATTCAGAGCCCTTTGGTATTGGCTTTTACTTCAGAAAAGTAGATGTTAAACAGGAGAGGCCCCAGCACAGAACCCTGGGGACTCCACCAATAGCTCATCTCTTTCTGGAGGTAACTGTCAATTTTGCTTTATTGCATCTCATCTGTGAGCCATGTGGCAATCCAGTAGGTGCCCATAGTTTATTCCTAGTTTATTTAGCTGTTCTACAATGCCTGAGTGGGGGATTGTGTCAAAAGCTTTAGCTAGGTCGAGGTATGCAATGTGTACCATTTTGCTTTCCTATATTGCATTGGTGACCTTTGCAAAAAAAGTATATTAGATTTGGTAAGCATGACCTGCCCTTGACAAATCCAAACTAAAATGGAAACAGTATTCGGAGGGTTGCTGTTTCCTAATAAGGCTTTCCATGGCTTTGCATATTAGGCTGGCCAGACAAAGTAGATTTTGTGTTACTGTCCTTTGGGAAATGCTACAGTACTTAAATTTGGTTTTATACATTGCATATAATTTAACTGACTGTTTTTAGGAATTTTTTCATAAAACGTGTATATCCTTAACTTGCAATGTTCTTTAACTAACTGAACTTCACTTGCACACACAAAATTATTTACATAAATTAACTTTGCTGGTTTCACATAAATCATTATTTACTTAAATTACTTACATTTGCTATGGGTCTTGGGGTGATATCACCTTTACTGGGATTCTTTGCTATGTTATCATAATGCTTATGTCAGGTATGCCATATAAAAGAACTATGACTTCATATGGGCAACCAAACATATCCTCTAGGTATGTCTTGAAACAACTGGTAATGTCTGCTAATATGCTGTGTGCTGGACAGGAGTTATGTACCTCCACTAACACAACCATACCAGGTTCACTTGATCATACGAGAGTATTAGGCTAACTGCCATGAATGGTAATTATAAGGCTAGCTAATAAGCTGAGATCAGAATCAAATCCAATACTTTGTGTCTGAGATGAAAACCTTAACCGTTGTGCTCAATCGACCCGCCACCCCCAATGTTTTGCAAATGGCTGTATGTTGCTGTGTTTTCACACATGCTGATACAATATCTTAAGGTGATCCTTCCACACCCCCCTTCCCCAGTGTTTTGCTTTCCTGCCTCCTCACCTCACTTGTCGACTTTCCAGACTGCGCCCCCCCCCCCCTTCGTAAAATCCTGGATCCACCACTGTTATGCCAGATGTTTTGTGTCATACTTTTGAACCCTGTATATCTGCTGTCAAGACTGTCTTATTTTGGTCATACCATAAGAGAAGAGAGAGATCTCTGGAGAAGGATATTGTTTGGGAAGATCGAAGGAACCAGGTGAAGAGGGTGGCTTGCGACTGGATGGCTGGACATATTGACAACAACCATAGGGATGATGCCGAAGGACCTCATTGGACAAGAATGGAACAGACTTTTTTTTTGCATCTTTAATTCACCAAGTCGCTAGGATTTGAACCGGAGACAATGGCACCTAGAGAGAGAGAGAGATAGAGACCTGCTGTATTATGACACCTGCCATCAATTTATCTTTGCCTAACTCCATGATTGAAGTATCTGTGTATCTTACTTATGCAGTAATCTATGTCATAACCTTCTGTTTTGTCTGGCCCATGATGCCTTATGGTGAATCCTTTGTGTAAGGTTTATGATAAGGGGAAATATAATCTGTTCAGCCAAGAATATACCCTCTCTCCACTCTCTCACCCAAACTGTTTTAGTAATGTTGAAAACTGTTTTTTTGGAACACTGCCTACTCCTAAATCCCAAAAAAACAAAACTACTGCTTTTTACTCCAACCCATAAATCACCTACTCCATTCTTCTCTGTAACCTCTAGCAATGGTACCAACATAACCCCAGACAGTACACCCCACCTACTAGGTGTAACAATTGATAATCGTCTCAGCTTTGATGATCATATCAACTGCACCATAAAGTCGGTCAACAAAAAACCTGGTACCCTTTATAGAATTAAACCCTTCCTTACCCCTTCTGCAAGGAAAACAATTGCCCAGACCCACCTCATTTCCACCCTCTTCTATGCCTCTGTTATATATACTAACCTATCCAAAAACAACCTCTCTAAACTCTCCACCTGTTATAATAGCATAGCTAGATTAATCACAAGTTCCCCCTTTAAAACTCATCACTGCCTCAACCTTAAACAACTTGAATGGCTAGAATTGCAAAACCATATACTCTGTCAACAACTACTTATTACTCAAAAGATCCTTTACCACCCTAACAACACTCCTATCCTCACTAATCTAATTACACCATATAAAAATCTAGCTACACTACGCTCTGCTAATAAGCTTCTAGTTTCCTCTATTAAATCCAACAACAAAGCAGGTGATTCACTTTTCTCAAACACTGCAGGTAAAAACTGGAACCTGCTTCCTTAATTATCAACCCTTGCCTCGACGTCTCTATTTAAAAAGCATCTTAAAGAACATCTCAAAACTCATTGGCTCTGTCCATGTGCTAACCCAGACTGATATCTTTCTCCCCTTCCTTTCTACCCCTCTAAGCTATGCCTTCAAATCTAGCTATTACCCTTTTCTTCTTAATATGACGATAAAATATAACTTCTTTTTCTCTTAACTGACTCCTGCTCATACCTTCTCATATGTGTAGTATATTGATTAGTATAATTTTTTACTACAATTTTTATAGTTATAATTTTTATTTTTTTCTTTGAACAACACTGCCTCTGTATTTGCTTTATTATGTCTTTTTATATTGTTAACTTTGTCACTATTCATGCTTGGAGCTTTTCTCCCCGGGCCTCTACTGAAAATGGACATATATCCAGCTAGACTAGCCCAGTCAACAAATGTAAAATAAAAAATAAAATAAATAAATAAAATAAATAAGGGGCAATAAGGATGTAGTGCATAAGAATTAATTTTGCTAATGACAATTTTGAGAGACAGATTTATCCATGGAGGCCTTTGAGGCTTGGGAGGATAACAATTATCTCACCACAAAAAGGCTTGATTTTATGTGAGTAGTATTTAGATGTAAGATGGATGTGTGCACTGATAACCACCTAGGTGTCCTGCAGATATATAGAGAAGAGGCAAACCTTAAACTTAAGTAAGTTTGAATATTAAGTGGAGTACTTGCTCAAAGTACCTAGTGCTAATAGGTCAACAACATAATGTGAGGATGTGGCCTGTGGACCCATAATCTCAAAGTATGGTGAGTTGATTTCAGGCTGGTGTCATACCTCTCAACATCTTAGTGCAAGAAATCTGGAACAAGTCCACTGAATTGGTGGACAAGGCTCCAAAAATAGGGACATGTTTTAATATTGCTCTTATAAACTTAGAAAGTTGCAAGAGTAACACTATTTGTTTAAACATACATTTCCTGAAGGATTTGAAGTCTTTAACTCAAGTGTATGTCATTATTTAGTGACTTCAATCCTCAGATCATCCCAGTGATTTGCCAAAAAAACACAGACCAAACAACCAAATATATGCGACAAAAATCTGGACATTCTGTGAAAACCTGGACAGTTTAGAGGTATGGCTGGTGTGCATAAGGACGACTAGGGAATTTTAACTATATTACGTGGCAGGAAATAATTTGCTGCAGCTTTTGATGGGTGGCAATAATTGGCTGGAGTTTTAACTGCTTTCTTATTCATTCTTTTACTTTTTCCTCTTTAGCTTAACATTGCTTGCAGCCTGTTCTGTTCCCAAGACTCTAGGATGATGAGCCTGAAGCATGTGTGTTGAGAAACAATTTTCTAGAATTTTCATGCTTAAACTCCACATAGTTTATAGGAAAGTATATAACTTTTGCTGCCCTTCTAGCCATTTTGTGGATTTATAGTACAGTATTTTTTCCTTATTTTATCAAGTTTTTTTTTTTATTTTTACAGTTTATGGCTTTGTGTCTTGAACTATTGCCTTGCTGTTGGAGTATCAGATGATTGCACCCCCCTTCTTGTTAATCTGTTATCCCTGTGATTTATTGCTTTTAAACTACTTTTTAAATTAAGTTATAGTGCCCGTTAAAATTGCTTATACTGTGGGCTTTTATTATCCTGGCTTTGTTTAATAGATTCTCTGCTTTTTGTTACACTGAGTGTTGTTCTTTGTTCATTCATTAGATCGTATTTCCATGTTGCTGATAAAAGTGTTTTCCCTGTGAACAGGGCTGGCCTTTGGTCAACTGATTCCCTAGGCAGATACCAACAGACCTGCAAGTAGAGCTTATGTAGATTCAAGTCATGCTAAGTAAAATCAGTTATCAGATCACAGTATGCTACAGAAACCTATCCAATTCTCCAGAAAATCAAACAGCATTCCTAAATATTCTGGGCACACTCCTTAAGTAAGAACACTGTTATCCTAAGTTATTTTACCTACCCAGTGATTAACTTGGGGGCCTAAAACACCAACTTAGATTTTATAAACCAAGACTCCCTGGGCCAGGCTGTTAAAGTACTTACTACAGAACAGAACATACTTGAGTTGATCTTTTCTTCTTAACAAATATAACACCTCTATGTCCATCCTCACGGTATCCGCTTCAATAGTCAAAATCAGACCACAATCTAGTAACCTTCCCCATTAAACTCTTCAAATTGTCAGAAACAAACATCCCAGAATTCAAGGACTTCAAATGAACATATCTCCTACAATTCTATGATGAAGTCTCTAAATTTGACTATAATATTATTAACCATAATATTGATATTGCAAAGAGTTATAAAGAAAAGTTCTACTCACTCCTGGACAAGTGTATTAAATTGGCATTCCCGATAAGATCCAAGAAAATGGGGAGGTCTAAAAGCACACCAATGTGGTGGTCCTCAAGCATTAATAAACTATGTCATAAAAGGAAGAAACTCCTATGTAACGCAACAGATGATCCCTGAATTAAGATCGACATCAAGCAGCTAGTTAAAAAACTAAAAAGAACATAAGAAGAACAAAAGCATCCCATCAACTTAGAGTAGCTACAGAATCCAAAGACAACTACTACTTTGGTTATATCAGAAAAAAGTAGCACCCAGCATTGCTCCATGCTTATTGACGTTGGTGCTAACAGCTCTGATCCAGTTAATATTGCCAATATACTGGCTAATACATTCAGTGCAACTTCACCCCAGAGACATGTACTCCAGACTCACTTATCCCTGATGGAATCAAGCCACTAACCATCATGAAAGATCTTGAAATGAAGGTACTGTTCAAATTGAAGACCATCTCATCCATGAGACCTAACAACATACCCAGTTGTCCAATTAATAGCATTAAACAAGCATTAACAGACCTACTCTTTAATCTCTTCAACCTCAGCCTAGTAACTGGTTTTGTTCCATAGGAGTCATATACAGTCAGTGTTCAAGATGAATTTGTAATGAATTTGTGATTCAGAAAGACCATCCATTAAAGCTTAACTCTCCTATTCTGCCATCTCTTATAAGGTAATTTCTCTTGTGGAGTCAGCACCTCTGCAGGAAAGCTGGACTGACTATATTTTCTATCCATCCAAATCAGTAGTTAATCACAGATGCTTCAAACTCTTGTTGGAGGGCCCTCCACCCATAAGCTTCAAGTGCAAGCCATTTAGTTCCCATCCCAGACAGCAAAGGACATACACATATCAGAGACATCAATGTTCACTAAGCCTGATACTCTGTCCAGGCATTCTTTCAACCAGGTACCTTACACTTAGTAACAGACAAAACACTATGCAGATTTAGTACATGAATGGCAAAGGGTGTGTGTGTGTATTTGTGTGTGTGTGTGTGCATGTCAGTGCATTTGTGTATACACAAGCACTTAATATAAACTAAGAAAAGACAATTCAATGAAACCTTGTTCTTCAGCCAATTTATGCTCTCTTACATTCCAAGTCAACATAACAATACAGAAGACACTACAAAAAAGGTGATCATCATTAATGGGCTACAGACACATCTGTATTCCTGTATATTATAAAGAATTAGGTAGACCAGAGACTTATATGCTCCTCACATGGGCAACCAATTCCTAGGGATTTGCTTTCTTTTACATAGTCTTCTAGTAATGTCTGCAAATGCATTCTCATTTCCATGGCATCAAGGGTCATTTGTATGCCTTCCTTTTAGCACCTCTGATACCAAAAGTTCTTCTAAAGGTAAAAAATAGAAAAAGCAAATCCAGCTCTAATCACTCCACTCTGACAAAAGCAGCCATGGCTGCCATTCAATATCAGTATCATTTTTCCCTGAGGAGGGTCACTTTTTTTCCAGCAGAGGGGGTGGGGGAATATCACCTACACATCTTCAGAACTATCATTCTAACAGTGTGGAGGATCTTGATTTAATCACTACAAAGGCCTTACCTAATTTGAAATAGGCTGAGATCTGATATGAAAAAAAATACTTTACTATTAATAGATTACATTTTACTACTTTGAGTTAACTTTATTCTGTTTCTTTTGAACCCAGAATTGACTTAAAAATCTTTTTCAAAGCAGCAAATCAATGTAATAGATAGACTTCCTATTTTCCTGTATTTATCTTAGGGATAGCCATATAAGACTTTTAGCATAAAATAACTTTTAAGAATCCTACTAAAAATCAGAAATTGGAAACTTTACGCATACAGGCTTTCTCTTACAATTAGTACTTACATCACACCATACTGATATCATTGTAAGAGCATTGGTTAAATTACTTCATTGATGAATTGCCGTACTATTGTCAACAATTAGTTATCTGCTTAACTGTCAATAAATTAATGGTCTAGCAGAAAACTAACTGCTTTACAATTGTTTTACAAACCTCATTCTCAAACCCAGCTACCTACTAGCTAAATATCATACTAGAAAAGTCTCTAACCTTTACTGTAAATCACAACAGCCAAGACCTTTAATACTCCCCCACTCACTATTAGATGGGGACATTCATCCCAACCCAGGCTCCAACTATCCTCTTACCACTGCAATAAACAACCAAGACACAACTAAGACCCCATCACCTACCAAACCTGCTAACTCACTCACTATAGCACATCTCAATATACGCAGTATCTGCAACAAAATTGCTCAAGTTCACGCCCTCCTTCAGGCTCACCCATTTGACATCCTATGTCTATCAGAAACATGGCTAAACCAACCATTAAAGACAATGAAATCACCCCACCAGGTTACAATATGATTAGACGGAGGAGTAGCAATCCTCTACAAGACAGAGCTACAAGTCAGCACAGTAAATCTTAACATTCCTTTGGACACTACTGCAGAGGTTATTATCTCTAAACTCCAGGTCAACACCTGTAAAGTTATAAATATCATCTGTGCTTATCTTCCCCCAGGAAATAATAGTAATACTCTCGAACATATCCTAAACTGGCTTTCTATCAACCTCCCACAAGAAACCATAGTCCTTGGGGACTTTAATATAGATTGGGACTCCTGCACAAATACTAACCCCACCACCCATGTTAACCTATGTGACTTCTCACAACTTATAAACTTCCCTACCAGAACCAATAAACTCAACAACAAAGATAGTACCTTCACCATACCTATGTAACAGGAACCCTTCCAGATGACCTAATATTATCAGACACAAAACCAACATAAAATTCAGTAATACTATCAGAACAATATGCTCAAAAAAGCAATTTAACCCGGAACTCTTCCAAACAGAACTGAAACAATGTAATTGGACACCATTAAAAACTCTCCCTATAAATGAAGCAGTGGGATACTTTAATTCCACATTCTTAGCTATCCTTGACCACCACGCACCAACACGCTCTATTAGAATCAAAGCTAAACCAGCCCCTTGGCTTACTAACAATACTAAACAAAGAATCCTACTATAGATCCTGGGCAAAATGGCATACAACAAAAATTCTGATAGACTGCCAAACCTTTAGAGAACATAGAAACAGTACAAAAAAAGCCATCCTGCTTGACAAAAAGAATTATTATCTCCAACTACAACAAACCTCTCTCAAAGAACCAAGAACATTTTGAAGTAGTATTAACAATCTTCTTTACCCAGGCCAATCAATCACACCCAACCCACAAGGCTCAAACCCAGAGAACCCCACACAAACAGCTAATGCCTTTAATTCTTTCTTCACAGAGACCATCCAAACACTAGCTAGTCACCTCTCTCCTGATACATCTAACCTGCCCACTTCCTCTACAAATCCACCCCCTCTATTTCACCTAAAACCAGTGTCTACTTCCTACATTTCCTCCCTTCTCCATAAGCTAAATGACAAACTCCCAGCAGAATTCTTGCAAAAAGGAGCTAAATCCATTGCCTATCCCATTTACATTCTTATAAATAGATCCATAAACAAAGGAATTGTCACTTATATCTGGAAAATTTCACATATCATCCCACTTCATAAAGGGGGAACTCCAATGACTTTTCTAACTTTATTGCAAATATTATGGAAAAATGCATCCATAAACAACAACCACCTACTCCAGTACAACCTACTTGCTAACTGTCAACATGGATTCAGACCTTTCCATAGTACCACTACTGCCCTGCTATCATTCACTAATAGTATCAACAACAACCGCAACAAAAACTCTCTTTCATCTGCAGTCTTCATAGACCTATCCAAAGCTTTTAACATGGTTAATCACCAACTACTCCTTAAATACACTAAAGTCCCTTTCTCTTGATCACATATCTATGAACTGGTTTACATCTTACCTTGAAACAAACTATCTAACCACCTGCCTATTTCCCATCTTCATTAATGATCTGCAAACAGCTATTCCATACTCCACCTGCATTCAATATGCAGATGACTCCACACTTCTCAAAACTGACTCTCAGACTTACGTAAAGAAAATCACCACACCAGATTCACCACTGTAGACAAATGGTTCTCACCTCGCTGCCTCCTTCTAAACCCAAAAACTAACTACTCTCTTTTCACACCAACCCAGAAGTCCACCTTTTCCATTTCAACTCACTTCTCACAATGGTACTACTATCTCTCCTGACCCTACCACTAAGCTGTTAGGAATAACATTAGACATCAATCTAAACTTTGATACTCACATAAACACCACAATAAAATTAGTTAACAAAACATTGGGATCCCTCTACAGAATTAAACCTTATCTTACACCACTATAGCCAGAACTCAAAAACAACCTCAATAAACTAGCAACATCCTATAATATTTTGCTATTTTTTGCACAGGGCTCTCCTTTCAGAACCCATCACTGTTCAAATCTTAAACAATTAAAATGGCTTGAATTTCATAACCTCCTTCAATTTCACCAGCTCATAATAGCCCACAAGACCCTGTATCAGCCTCACAATACCCTCAAACAAACTGTTGGTCAATACTACTAAACCCAACAACTCAGCAGGTGACTCCCCTCTGAAATCACATCTCTGACTTCTCTCTCACTTTTTAAAAATAGTCTAAAACTTTATCTCAATAATCATTGGCACTAAAGCTTCTACTATATAGCTCACTATACCGTTTCAGTAAACATTATTACTGCATACTACATATTTGTATATATGTACATTGTACCTTCTCACAAAATCACTGTGAATATTTTGTTTAATAATTTTCTTTTTGTAATATCTATAGTTCTTTACTATCTGTAATAACTAATCTTTTGTAAAATTGTATCTACTCTGTATCATGTCTTGGAGCTTTTCTCCCCAGGCCTCTGCTGAAAATGGACATGTCTCCAGCTAGACCAGCCCGGTCAACAAATGTAAAATAAATAAATAAATAAAAATAGTCCCCTGTGCTTTGACACATTTTGGGAGAGGTGTGAAGACATTAGAGATAAGTAGCTTATCTGCTTTGGGTATTGCTGACAAACGACATCATCAAAGTGACCTACGTGTCTGCATTGAGAGAATGCAATGGCTAGCATTCAGTTTCTGGCTTTAGAGTAGAAATGAAAAGTATGGCAGTCTGAGCTGAATTTTTGATTTTTTTTAGTGTGGGTTTGGCATAATGGTTAAGGTCTTCACCTTTTAAACAAGGTACAGGGTTTGATTCTGATCTGAATTTATTATCTATGCTTAAAATGGTCCTTTAGGGCAGTTAGCCTAGGATTCACCTGTGAACCTAAGTGTACAATAATGCAAGCAGCATATAATGGCTTAGATTTGTGAAAATTCATGTATCATATTTGTAAATGACACTTTTAATCCATTACCTGAATTTCTTAACAAAGAGCACATGTTGAAAAATATGGTGTGGAGAATTAATTAAGAATAAAAGTGGGTTATGAAACTGATAACACAGAAATCCCTTTATTCAAATAATAGTTTTAATATTGAACAGGGCACAACAGATGTTTCCAATGTTAGTGAACCTTAGAAAATCGGCTTGGAGAATCAGCATTCCACAGTGGAGACTCATTCAACAACATTCTATAGGTATGAATTAAATGCATCGAGAGGGTGGTGAAAAACTGCCTATCAACATGAAATCTACGTGCCATTATGAAAATATTTTATTGTAGCTGCCATTTGATATCCACTCAATAGACAGGGCTTTTTAAGGGGGGAAAACACCAATCCACAACTAATGCAAGTTAACTGCTGCTTTGTCTGAATGCATAGCTATAACTAGAATGAGGCAAAAGAGGTGGCTGTCCTCGGAGCAAGCTGTTGGGAGGCTCAACTGGCAGGTGCTAATAGAGTATGAATGCAGCACTGACATGCATACCAGAAGCCATGGTGATAATGCAGCTTTCTAAATGAATGCCAGTAGTGCATCTGAACACATTCAAAGAGCTTATCACACATCAGGAAGATTTTTCTTCAATTTTATGAAGAATGTTGTTTTATCTTTGTTTTAATGGTGGCCCTAAACTTTGGGTCGAGGTGGCATCAATCTGTGGAATTGTCAGGGGTGCCAGATGACCTATCAATGGCTCTGTTTGTGTGTGTTTTTGCACATGCAGGTGGATGTATCTAGTAACTCTCTGTACTGTAAGTATTTAACAGCAATGAACTGAAATATATCAAGGTAGCTAGTATTTATGCGGTAATTTATTTATTCGATCACAATCAGACTTCTGAGCTGTATGCACACCATAAAGCGATTACTGTCAGAGCACACAAGAATGAGTGTATATTGTGTGGTGTGTGTGTGTGTGTGTGTGTGTGTGTGTGTGTGTGTGTGTGTGTGTGTGTGTGTGTGTGTGTGTGTGTATGTGGGCGTGTGTGTATATAAGTGTAAGAGTGCATGTGTGACGAGTTGCAATGGTTTGCGCTGTTGTAGCTGACGACAATGAGCTAAAATGTATTAATATGGCTATTTATGTATTCATGCATTTGATCGCAATCAGACACCTAAGGTTAATAATGTAGATCTAGTAGACACATTGCTGTCTATTTGTTTCTGTTTATACACGTGTGTCTATTTCTCTGCATCTATCTGTGTTTTTCTATATGTGTAACCTTCAGTGTATATGCGAATGATTCCATGTCTTTGGGCATCTTGTGTGTATGTATGTGTGTGTGTGTGTGTGTGTGTGTGTGTGTGTGTGTGTGTGTGTGTGTGTGTGTGTGTGTGTGTGTGTGTGTGCATGCATGCATGCATGCATAGATGTTAATAAGTACTTCCTTGTATTTTGTATGTCAAACACTTCTATCAGCAACAATTACAAATCCTTCATCTTAGAAACAGTAGGTAGAGGAAGTATTTTACATCAGAAACACAATATAATACACACACACACACACACACACACACACACAGGCACACAATCTGAATCAAAGGTTCATTCTTGCCCCACTATTTTTCTCCATACATAACAGTAAATTGCTTCTAAATCCTCCTCACATCCCACACTTTATGCTGATGATGGTGTACTATAATGCTCAAATAAATTTGGCACAACTTTACATAAACAACTTTAATCAGATTTCCTCCACCTGATTTTCTGGAATAATAACAATAAGCATACTGAATTCATCCAAAACCAAAACTATGCTCTCTGGAACAAAATAAAACCTAAGCAAAGCTACCTCCCCTCTTCTAATCTCTGACGACAATACCACTATCAAAAACATTAACTTTTAAAAATACCTGAGACTCTGCCTAGATCCTTCTCTCAGCTTCTCACTACACTAAGTATAAGAAAGAAATTTACCTTTCCCCTCAGTCTCTTACAGAATTACAGTAAGAAAAGGCATTTTACTGTCATAACTAGAATGTGGCCTTCCCTTAATAGCATATGCCTCAAAACAAATCGCACTCTCATTCAAACACTCACCAATAAAATGTGTAGGTTTATCACACAATAACAAAAGAAGGCCACCACAGCAAACACTACAGAGAGCAGAATGGCTTGTATCAAACAAAGGTCAGACATCCTTCATGGATTACAAGTTTTCAGACCAATACAAAACCAAATTTTCTCTTCACTAGCTTCCAGACTGATACAAGATTACATAACCTACCTGAGAAACCTTAGCCATTTTACACCCTCATTACAGGTTCTTCAAACAAAACTCCAATGCACAAACCACCACTTCTCTGCACTAGGCCCCAAAATCTAGGAATCCATACCTATCTTAATTCAAGATACATATTCCTACCCAAAACCGTAGTCTCCACTGAAAATGCATTACCCAACAATGGCAAAATGCCAATGTAATATCACAATCATATAACTTAATACACTCCTACTTACTGACACCTTTAATATTCCATTTTCTTTAACCCCTCTGTACTTAAAACCTTTGTCATATTAATGCACTGCTAAAGAGCTTCCAACCTAGAGCTGTATTGTCCGCAATCTCAGACATCTATATAGCCCTCTGTTAAAAAATATAATCATTTGACTGCAATTGTTTGCACCAATGCAGTGCATGTTTTGTAAATCAGATCAGCTGTATATATATGACTACAGAAATTGCATGTATGCATGTTTATCTTTGTTACTGTATATAATTGCTGTATATTCTCTGAAATTGTGTAGTTGCATATACTTCGACAATTACAGATCTCTGTAATTGTCAAACTTTAATCCTTTCTTAGGATGAGATTGAAACTGGATTATTATCAGTGCTGTATCCTGTTAGCAAATTTAAACAAACAAACAAACAATAAATAAATAAATAAATAAATAAATAAATAAAGTAATAAAAAGTTACAAAACACCTTAAAATATAATGTTTTTTAAATGTAATAATGCCTTCTGAGGTGGGAGTTACAGGGAAATAATATAGCTGTTATGGGTGGAGTGCACATTTGCCTGAAGCATAAAGCCTCACAACACCTCTGACCAGGTGATATTTCCCCTGTAAAGCCCAGCCTTTTGGGCATTATTGTTTTCATATGTTAAGGAAGTTATTAAAGAAAGAAAATTAAACATACATGCATGCTATTACAGATAACCTAGGAGCATTTCTCTTAAGCATTTGGATGTGAGCTTGACATTTTATAGTTACATGAACCTGTTTTGGATATTTTGAGAGTGAATATGTGAAGCAAAGTAGCACAGATATGTTATTTTTAATTACTCTGTGAGATTTTAATTTCATATGTACCATACTAATTAAGGAGATTCCCTTGATAAGAATATAGTTTGTAAATTTGTTTGCATAACATGCAATTACATAAGTAAAATTGTTTCATAAAATGCTGCAAACATAAAAGCAATCAGCTGGCAGCCACCCTCAGATGCCAGCAGAACACTGTCTCTTAATGAATCAGGGTCAAATCTCAACAGAAATAGGGCGAAATCCAGAAATAATTAGGGCCAATTTTCAAGCATGAGTACTATTAACATGAGACATCAACCGATTAAGACAATATGAATTAATATGCATTTTCTGAAGGAAATATGTCTTTAATTCCGATTATCATTATTTGTTAAGTGTATATAATTCACCACTTTTTCTCTTACATTCACTAATTTTAGGGAGGATTAAGAGGGACAGAGATAAAATCTGAGTCAAAATCTGGGACATCCTGAAAAATCCAGGACAGTTCTTTCACCAGTCTAGTTTCCAACATGCCTTATCATTCTTTAATCAAAATATTTACGAATAATAATAGAGTTGTAGGTAATATTTAAATGAAAATTGGGTAATGGATAAGAAAAAAGAAAAGCCTGAAAATATAGTGCTCACTTCAGTGGTAGTACATTTAACAGAAAATGTGGTATGTTGTAATTATTTATTTTGTATACTATTGTTTGTTTGCCCTAGGAATTTGTACTCATTTCCGACTTTTGTATTCCTATCATGTATGTGGAGTTTTTGTACCTTGTATTTTGTATCTTGTATTGTTACCTTTTATTCATGTTGTTGTTGTTTGTCTTTCGGCTTTTCCCGGTTAGGGGTCGCCATAGCGGAACTCCGGTCTGCTAATGATTGGCAGTAGATTTTTGCGGTGCTGAGTTGGCAGCTCGATGCCCAACCTTCAACGAAGGCATGCCCATTCACACATGTCTTTCAGAATGCCACTCGACCGCGGGGAGGACATGCAGACTCCACACAGAAGGCACTCCCCGCACTCCAGCCAAGAATCGAACGGGAGAACCTCTTGCTGTGAGGCAACAATGCTACTGCTGCACCACCGTGGATGTTACCTTTTATTCATGTATGTGGAGATTTTGTATCTTGTATTTTGTATCATGTATTGTTATCTTTTATTTTTTATTCATATGATTGTTATGTATGTGGAGCTTTTCTCCCCGGGTCTCTGCTAAAATCAGACACCTGATTGCGCAGTAAGACCAACCCAGTAATTAAATATAAAATAAAATAAATAATAAATACAATTTCACAAAAGTCTTCTAGTCTGCAGGATATCAAAGGAAAGAAATACAAATCATTACAGGGAAAGTATGCCAAGCAAGTAGGGTAATGAAAGTAGTTCAGAAAGTAAGCAATGCATTATATATGAATGTCCCAGATAAGACCCCACACTGATCACTTTGGAGCTCTGTGTCCCTGTTCCAAGTAGCTGACAGGCACATGCACATACATGCACACACACACCTGGGAAAGGCTGGCATGGATTTTCCAGCTGTGCCCTCTCTGCCCAGATGATAAGGTAATTATGCTGCCGCCAGTCAGTTATTCTAAGGTTCTTACAAGGGTACCCAATTATACTTAGTAAAGTTAATATTAATATAAATGGTAAAGTTTGACCAATGCAGTAAGGCTTTCATGAGCGGCCACAATATCACTAAAATAACCATAAGTACTCATAAGATGTTAAAATTATTCTCTAAAAGACCAGCCACAGTGAAAGGTATAAAAGTATTTAATAACAAAGAATAAAATAGTAATACTGAATATTTAGTAACTATAAACACCAGAGTTTCAGTGACAGGAGATATAAAAAATAACACAGTTGGATAGATTCACACAGATGCAGAAAATCAATCCTTAACTAATCTCACTATATTTTCCTGAGTGACTAAAAACTACTGTTCCCTAGTTAAGCTACTTACAACAGCAAAACAAGATGATGAGTGTTGAGTTGCAAGGCAAGATGAGGTGTGTGTTTGTGTGAGATATATGTGAGGCATCTTTCCTGTCAGGTTCCGAAGAGCAATGTGCTGCTGCAAGTGTTCCGTCATATCTCTCACTAATATCTAAAAAATCATTTCAGTGCTAGTTTTAGAATGACATTGCATCTGGTCACTTTACTCTGGTACAATACACACCAGAGCTTTGCTAAGATCTGTTGCAGCATCTGAAAGCTATAAAACAATTTCAAAAACTTCCACCCTTCCAGGGTAGCAATTAATTAACCCATAAGGACATTTCAGTAAGATTCCTAGTCCTGGATTTCCCAGACATTTTGTCTCTGGCTGCAATAAGATCTGTAAGATAAAATCTTTATGGCCTAAACCAACCCATTTAATTTTCAACCTATTTTTCAAAATTAACTGGACTAAGATTAACCTTTTCCTCTCCAGAATTCTCTGTTAAAACATATACATTTAATCATATATAATAAAACTGTTTGACATACGTGTATATCTCTTTTTTGCACAGCGGGACACAATGTTGATGCATTTTTAATACAAGTAACTTTACAAATACATTTTTAATACAAGCATCTGTAGAAATCAGTGTGATAGTCAAATGATATAAAATTCTTAACAAAACTCTAGCTAGCTATGCTGGCATATGTTATACATGCATTGCCCTACTTTCCTGGCACAGATGGCATTACCTCATATTATCACAGCATGTGAATGAAAAAGCAACAAATTTGGGGTTCTTGAAGCTTTGCAATTCACTATTTCCATGAACATATTTTTAATTATTATCTGACTATAATTCACTCAGCGTTGAGGCTAATCAACTGCAATGTTCATTAATTTATTCAGTGTATGATGTCAAATAGTATGCACATGAATAATTGCAAATGAATGGATCATTTAATTAATTATGCATCAGTTTTCCAACTCGGTCATAAGGCATTTAAAATATAAAGGTATTTAAATTAAAAAATAATTACACATACATAAATGTACTAAAAAATTTAAGCTATATGAGTAAAAAAATAACACACTTATTTAAAAGCAGTTCTAAAATGCTCCTATTACATTAAAGAGAATGAGGTGATATTTAATTAAATAGATTTTAAGACAACTACAAATATATGGATTATTTAGACAAATATGATGGTTGTGTAAACAGATGGGTTGTAATATACTTTTCTAATGGTCTTTGAGACCATCTGCATTCTACTGATATACCAAAGTCAGAAAGTATCACAATGTGATATAGTATGTCATCAGATGAAAATAAGTAGATGAATATGTAATACATACCTCACAACCTCTAAGAGAAAGAAATCTGGACAAAGCCATAAATAGGGTCCCTATTAAATCCGCGAATGCTCAAAATAGTGAATGCTGTTTAATCGTCCCTTTTTCATCAAAACAGCAAAATCCCAAATACATGGAACAGCGACTTTTTTTCCCAGGGAAAAAAATGACTGGGCTGTTTTCGGGACTTTGCCATTTCCTCCACTGTGGTGTGATCTTAGAGTTGATATATTTAAGTGGGGAGTGTGGGAGCACAGCCCTCCACATCGAGGGGTGTGTGAGGCAAAGCACCCCATTTTATTTTGTGTTTTTTTTTTTTTTAATGGAGTAGCAATTTTTTTTCACTGGGAAAAAAAATCACTGTTCCATGTGTTTGTCATTTTGCCGTTTTGACATTCTAGAGTCAATTATACAGACTTCACTATTTTAAGTGTTCGCTGTTATAATATATACCCCATAAATATTGGGGAACAGAGGCCCAAAAATAGGGAAAATGTTTAAATATTGCTCTTACAAACATTAGAAAGTTGCTAGCATAAAATGCTTTGCATTAACATAAATTTTCTGAAGGGTATGAAGTCACTCAAATGGCTGTCATTATTTTCTACCTTCAATCCTCAATGATTTGCCAGAAAGCCACATTTTAATGAGAAATAGACCAAAAATAATGGGCAACAATCTGGTCATTCTGCAAAAATCTGGACAGTTGAGAAGTATGATGTAATATTTGTCTTTGAAGTTTAATTGGGTAAGTGCCCATTTTCAGTGGATGCCTGGGGAGAAAAGCTCCAAAGTATTGAAAAACATTTTAAGGAATATAGGTTTACAAGCTTCAAAAATAATATAAAAACATCTACAGTTTAAATTTGATTTGTGTGCCGTTTGTACTGTGTGTGCCATGGATTTAATAAAGGATTCATCCTTCAATTTACTGGCAGTTTCTGTTTCAGTGCTCTTTTGGTTTATTAGACTTTCAGACACTGAACACTCCGTGGTGTTGGTTTAGATGTAATAACCACATGCTCTAAGAAAAAAAATACTAAACTGTAATATTATATTGATACAATAAAGTTAATACTTAATAAGTTAATACTTATTCCTAAAGATGGAGGAAAGACTATAGTGACTCAGAGTAACAACATAAGGGGTATTATAAGTGTAGAGAGATGCTAATAAAATTTATGAATGCAATAGGTTTAACAGGAGGTATAATGATTGAGAACCACAGTAATAAAGTATATAGGGCTGTAATGAGCAATTTATCATAGCAGCACACTGATAAGCACAAAATAAAACCATAACTTAGTAAACATTTATTGTATTAACCAGTACATCAAAGGAGCGTTACTTATACCAAAACACCAACAACTGGCATGGGTCTACTTTATATGCTTGAAACATGAAAAACCCGAATCCAAATAGAGTGATACATAAAAAGCAAACCGTGAATACGTTGAACGTACTAAAACGTGAAATTTAAAACCTCGAACCATGATAGTCGGTCAACCCACCACCCGCAACACACTACCTACCTAAACACAATAAAAAAAACACATACATACATACACTAACCAAAACCCTACTTCTAAACCTAAATTAAAGCACCAAAACCCTACTGCTAACCCTACACTAAACTCCACATACACAACTATCTATGCACTATCCTTAACCCCTCCCTAACCCTAAGGTCTGTAACTACCGCACACTTTCCCTATGGAGCTATACCCAAGCAAACTAAATATTCCACACACATACACTTAACAAAACCCTACACAAAACCTTACATACATTATGACCTATGCAATTACCATAACCCCTCCCTAACCCTTAGGTCCATAACTATTGCACATTTACCTTACGGAGCTATACCGCAGACAGGCCAACTATGCGAATTCGATATTTCCATTTTCGCGGTTTCATTCATTTGACATATTCGTGGTTCGCTTTTTACATGTCATGCTATTTGGATTCAGGTTTTTCAGCTTTCGAGTGCATAAAGTAGACCCCAACTGGCATTATATACATATTTGTTAAAATCATAGTTAGACATACATAAACCTTATCCAACCTGAATGAAATCAGTACAAATACAGCACACTACCAAGGTCTTATTCATTGTTCTACACAATCGTAGGACAAATAGAAATGTAATAAAACATGACACATATCTGCACTGTGAAGGAAGATGGTGACTCAGTGGATGAGACTAAAGTGAGAGGAGATTTATCAATACATTCTGCTATGGTGACCTTCCCATCTTCATGTCAGTTATTGCAGAGTGCAATCAGTTTATCACCAGTACAAAGCAATTAACAAGAAGGCACAAAGCAGAACAGGTTTTCTTTCATTTACTGAATGCACTAAACAGGGCATTCCGCGGTGGTACAGCGGTAGCATTGCTACCTCACAGCAAGAGGTTCTCCCGTTCATTTTTCGGCTTGGCTTGGGAGTGCCTTCTGTGTGGAGTCTGCATGTCCTCCCTGTGGTTGGGTAGTATTCAAAAGACATGCGTGCATAAATGGGCGTGCCTTCGTTGAAGGTTGGGCATCAAGCTGGCACCTCGGCGTTTCGTAAAAATCTACTGCCAATCATTAGCGGACCGAAGTTTCGCTGTGGCAACCCCTTACCGGGAAAAAGGCCAAAGACAAACAACAAACTGAATGCACTAAACAGGAAGCTAGGAAGACTAAGTTAACAGTCTTATACAGTGCAATATATTGGTCAAGAGAAAGGGCAGTGGCCTACTGAATAAGTGGTCCTTAGAGTGCAAATATTACTCCTTTGGGGAATGTAACAGCCACTTTCCAACAAAGGGCAGACACATATTTGATACACAACAAGGCTCTTCATGTTAAACCTGCTTTCATTACACACTGACAAAATACTATGAGAAAACTTTTGGGAGATGGGCCTTGTGACAGAACTCCTGCACTATCAGCATCAGGGCTGGATGTAGTGACCACAAGCTATTGCACAATGACAAAAATTGTCTAAGAAAACTTTCCGGAGATGAGCCTTATGCCAGAGCTCTTACAGTGTCTGGGTCAGTGTTAGATGTAGTGACTAAATTCTCTGCACTGTGAAAGAAGATGATGACTGAGTGGAAATGGAGACCAATGTCTTTACTTGACACAAGTGGATTGACATCACAGTCATTTAGTGTTGGCATTCAGTTCCTTAATACACCATTGCTTGTATCACAGCTAGTGAATCATAATTTAGCAAGGTGTTAGTTGCTTTTGCACTCTCATTTTTCACTTCATATAAAGGCAATATTCTACTACTTGTACTCCATTGTGTTTAACTCATGTCAACTTGCAGTCTCCCAGGGAATGGCTCAGAGAGGTATTATTGCCTAGCTGCTGATCAGTCTGTATCTAAGCCGCAGTAACCTTAGAGTTGAAATAGCAACGTGAGGGATGTGAAGTTTATGGGGGATGGTCTTGCCTCTGAAAGACTTTTGTACTATGTTCCTTATGTTCTATTTGCTCAAAACTGTACTGGTTTGAGAATGCATCTTGCTCATGTGTGTACTCACATTGTCAGTTATGAGCACCATTTTCTGGGTAGTACTGATTCAAGTAGTTATGAGGACTTGTGGAAAATCCATTTTATAGAACTTCATAACTGTTGCTCTATTATGGTTAAAAACAGGCAAATGTTCCAGCTGCATTAAAACAAGTTAATAGTAGTTTAAGTAATGAGTTCATGTTATTGTACCATTGTAAGGCAGCACAGGTGAGTATTGTTTCCTATATATTTACTAAAAAGTCTGGGGACCTGGCAGAACTGTCTATTCAAAGGTGCCAAGACAAGAGGCGAAGGACAAGGAAACCTGTAAATGAAATGATCTTGCTGAGGTACTGGTTCTTCAACAGTAAGTTGGTACTGAGTACTAAAAAATAAATAATAAAGTTATTCAGTGATGTTTTTGCACCCTCAAAGGATATCAAAGTACAGTTTTAGAAAGTGTAGTCCTTGGTCTAATACAAGTAGAATATATCAAACAATGTAGTTTAATAAACCATAAGTATGGTATTGGATAATTTTCACCTGTGCTGGTTTTCAGAATACACTCTTAATAATCATACTACATAATTTAAACTTATGCGGTGCTTCCTTGGTGGTTCTTCCCATTTATTGATTCATTGTAGGTACAGTATACACCAGTAGCAATCAACTCCATAATTCATCAAAATAATAATTTTATAATATTTGAAAAGACAACATGAATGAACTTTTTATAGTATCGTCCCTTTGTACATCACATTAATAGTGATGCAAAGTCCATAACTACATCTCCACAGACAGTCATCATCTTAACTATGTTTTACTATTTGCTAACCAGGGAAACACATATAAGACTTTTTTTATGGATAACTGGGGGGGGGGCACTCTTTGGTTAATTGACATTTCTGAGTCACTGTTTAGACAAATGGAGGCTGAATGAATCAAACCCTGGACTACAGAATGATGGTCCTTAGCAACTTATAGCTTTAAGGCCATACACAAACTACCATGTGACTAATAGATTGACAGTAATATATGACAACTCATGTTAATCCCTGCTACAACACCTTTTTAAGCTGTTTATATGTAATATACAGACGTAAGGTATATTCATGCATACATTCCTGCTAATGTGAAGAGATTATTCTTGAAACTGTCTTGGATTATTGAAAGTTTGTTGAAATATTGCTTTTTTTCTGTGATTTTAAAAGTTCCAACAACTTAATTTGTGTGCTTATCACTATTCAGTTAGAACAACTAGCCTGAAGCCTAAACTTCTGTAGCTTTAGATGTCACTAGCAAGTCTCATAGCCCAGCAAATGCAATAAATAAATAAGATGGCTGTTTCCATTAGTGACATTACAGTAATCACTTACTTAAAGTGACACAGCTGTAGTTTTCCAAATTTTAAATGAAAGCTAACCTTTAATTTAAGCATCACAATTGGTCTTGATACTGCAGTGTTGGTGCTGCGGTAGCGTTGTCGCCTCAAAGTAAGACGTTGTCCTGTTCGATTCTCAACTAGAGTGTCTTCTGTGTGGAGACATGCATGAATGGGCGTACCTTCGTTGAAGGTTGTGCGTCAGGGCTGGCAACACAGCATGTAAAAATCTACTGCTAATCATTAGCAGACCGAAGTTCTGCTGTGGCGACCCCTAACCGGGAAAAGCCGAAAGACACAACAACAATTGGCCTTGATGCACCCCACAACACTGACCTGGATGAAGCAGGCAACTGGGGAATAAATAAATGAAAAACAAGAGAAACTGGAATGTACAATAAGATCTTCAAATGTTGGACATATCTGTTGAGCGTTTTCCAGTTCAAGGCTATATAAAAAGTCCTCAAGTGATGATAACTATATGATGAGCATGCATCAGTAATTGTATATAATGTTTCCCCCTAATTTCTTGCCCTTTTTGTTGCATGCCAACATAGACACCATTTCTTGTTTTTAACTGTGTTCTTCTTCTTCTGTGCAACTAATGAGGTTTGGAACAGACCTATTTGTCCAGAAACATCTTCAAGTGGAGTTAGATAAATAGAGTAGCAGGAATTAGGAGAATAGGAGGAGGATAGGGTTAGATAGGAATGAAAGATGATTGGGAGGAAATGAGGTATGGGTAGGGAGGGACTTAAAGGGAGTTAGGCAAGTGTAGCTGGAATAAGAGTCACATTTTTGGTGTAGACTTGCTACCTGCCCTCCCTCCCCTTTTTATTAAGGGGGAATGTGGTTATTTCCAGTTTGGGTAGGGTGGAGAAGATGGGCAGACTTTCCCCCTTCTGTTCCCCCTCTAGTGTTGGATGGTCAATTCAATAAGTTAGGAAAGGAAATTAGTGGTTGCTCTGCTTGATAAGTAAATAAGCAAGTGGAGGAAGCTGCTTATTTGGTTGGAGGTATAATTCAATAAAAGGTTACTGAAGTGAGTGGTATGCTGCTTCATATGTAAGTGAGTGGTGGTATGAACGCTGCTTACTGATCAGGATGAACGGAGTTATGCTGTCCTGTCCTATGGTAATGTTAACATGGATATTATTTTCTCTTGTATCATGCTTTGGTTGAAATTGATAAATATGGTTAACAATTATGTTTATGGAAACTTCAACAAAGGTCATCAAATGTCATTCGGTGTGATGTGTTTCTTGAAGGGTACTGGGACAAATCACTCATCATTACCTTCAGAGAGATATGAGACTAGAACTAAATCCAAATGTCAATGCCTCATTTTCAGTAATGAGTCACAAATCAATGTTTTAATGTTAATATATATATATATATATATTTTCATTTACTGTGTTTCAGAGGTTTCTGAGGATCAGTTTATTATAGGATAATTAGACCACTGATTTGTGTGATACTTGACTTAGTTTGGGTTGCAGAGCTGTTCAGAGGATTCATTTCTGAAGTTTGAAATCATGTTTATACATTTCTTTGTTCAGCAGTATGTGAGCAAGTGCTTGGTGTGGGGTTATCAGTTTGCATTTTTACAAAGAGAGAGGGAAAGAGAGCGATGCAGTGTTGGCCCTTTCTTCGGGATTAGTTCATCTAACAAATAAGCACCTTCCTTCTACAGTAGTCTTAATGTATGCCCTCATACAGAAAGCATTCATTATGCATAAAATTATATAGAATACCTTGTTCATAATTATCTTATTAATGCCTATCAGCAGTCAGTTAATAAAATATGCCATTCCTAGCAAGCAGAAAGTCAAAATGTGAATTAAGCATGGATCTTTTTATATCAATAAGAAAAACAACTTTTTGCATTTTTTTGTTTATCTGTAGTAATATTCTCATACTTAATGTGCTTACTTGTGGAACCAAATGCCACAAATTCAGTGTGGCAATTAAGTTACAGTGAAACTGCTGTGTGTGGTCCACCTTTGAGGTACTTTCAGCTTGAATGGAGCAAGGCAACCCACACAGTTAGCACTACAGACAGTAACACCACAGGGTAATCAGTACTTAGGGTATTAATGGGTTAATTGGTAAGTTTTCTGCAGTGCTACCTGCATGACTTGGGTAACAGGAAGCATGTTTTATTGGAAAGGGTAAATATGTGCGTTGCATTCCAGAATCTTCATACACTCAATTGTAGAAAAAATATATATGATCATAAAGCATATGGCAATCATTACATCATACCACATGTAGTAATAGATTCATTAGCAGAAGAGGAAGACAATAATCCTAACTAGTCTGCCTTTTAAATGCATTTAATATTCAACCTCCCCTGCATCTCTGTCTTCCCCTCACCCTTCCTCCACACATCCCATGACTTCTAAAATTCCTCTATGGTTCCTGTCAATCCACCACTTATTCTGGTAGCCTGTTCCATGAGTATACAACCCTTTTTGTGAAAAGTGCTTTTGCAGATATGTGATTAGTTAGTTCATACAATCAGCTATAAGTTCTCACTCAGTCACACCTCTCAGTCCCATTCAGAATGACCCCATTGATATCTCCACTGACACGTTCTTTTGCATCTGCACCATGTTTCTCTTCCCATGTCTGTTGAGAAGGTCTCTGTCATCTTTAGTCTGTGGCCAGATCCATTATGTTCTGTCCCACAGACATTTCTGGTGACTTTTGTCTAAACTCTTATATGCAGCCAGATGCTCCTTTCATTGCATATCTCCAAAAAACACAGACTAGTCAAGGTAGTGCTTACTATATGGTGAGTATTGTGAGTGCAAGTTTGGAGTCACTGTGTAATACTGATAGTTTTATTGCTTGTGTTATATGGACATTTTATGACTTGTTAAAGTATGTCAAACTAAGAAAAGTTTCCTCTCCTGCAGTTTAAGTTCCTCAGTTTTATTCTGTCTCCATTTTTGTGTTTAAAATAAAGCTGTTTCTTTAGAAAAAAAATACAGTGGGATTATTTAATGAAGTTGAACATGTTCTTCCCATCCTTTGCTCCACTGTGCATAATTCTAACACCATTCACTTTTATCATGCATTACATAATGGAGGTCTTATGCTCTTAAGAAAAGTTCTCCAAATGCTCCCTAATATTAGAGATGAGATCTCCATAAGTGCATATATTATACAGGTGACAGCTTGTTTCAGAGAAGTACAGAAATAAAATAACTTCACATTTATGTGGTAGTATACTCCTTAATTCAAACTGGCATAGAAATGAGTAAAACATAAATAGTGTGTAACTTATTAAGTGAACCCTATTTCCTTCCCCATGCCTTGATTTTTTTTAAAGACATGAATATTTTTAATACCAGAGTGAGATGGTCTAATTATATTTTTATAAGCTGCTAGAAGCTTAGTTGCTTACCTCAGTGGAAACTGAATTACAAATGTCTTTGCAATTAGCTGGAATTATGAATTTTAACTGTTATTCAAATTTATTTCTTGCATAGAACTATTAAAATTGGAGATATTGCATACTGGCAATGGGAATTCAGACTTACGCAAAAGACACTAGATATCTTAAAATGGCCATATTTGTGGTGCCATTCAGATCCCATATTCAAAGGCTGCAAATCTTATTGCAAGTTATTATGTTTTTCTCTCACTCTCTGATTATCACCATACTCTATTCCCAGTACCACTGATGCATTAGAAAAAGGAGTTTGTTTGATTACATGATATTCCAACAAAAACTTACTGCTTAATGAAAAAGTAATGCTACATCATCCACAAAATATCAGGAAACAGATCCTTTAAAAATGTGACTTGCACAAAATGCATTTTAATCAAAAGGCAGGTATAACAGTATGGCAACTCACATTTAACTACTGCAATAAGAAAGCTAATGAATCTATTACTACACTACTTAACTGAGGAGGATTAGCTATGGGCTGTCATTATGAAAATACTTTGCAAACAAATTTTCTGAAACAGACTAGTCCATAGTGATAGCAATCAAAGAAAGCTGCTGAGTTAAACATTTACATGAATTGAATCAAGCATGGATCTTCACATAAGTATGTAACAAATATTTTTTGATAGAAAGTCAGCGGTATAGAGATCTGATATATGGAGCATAATGCACAAATATTTATTTTATTTTATTTTATTCATCCAGACCAGATTAGTCTCACTAAGGTAGTGTCCTCTTTTCAAGGAGACCAGTGGCAGTATTTTACTACTGGTGGAAATTTGACAAGGGCATCAGGAAACTTCCTCTGCTCTTTGTATCAGTGATCGTATGGGGACCTAATTCAGTGTTATGCTTCCTCTCGTCTTTTCTGAGTGTGAAGGTAGCTCAGGGAAGCAGGAAGTATGGAGGAGAAGTAAAGCACAGTGATCGCCATAGGGGATGAAAGTGCTGTTAATCAACAGCTAGGAAAGCTAGTAGAGTAGACAAGGAATTGGAAGACATGAGAAAGGAGGAGAACGGCAGTGGTGATGTGGACAGAATGATAGGAGAGAAGAAATAAGCAGAAAATAGCATGGAGCTCGATTTGGAAGATATATTTCAATGGAATATGTTTTCAACAGATATTTCTACATCAGAATGTGTTGATATAACCCTCCAATTGGGAGGGTTGTGGGATGTCTACTTAAAAGAGTTAATAGACCAAAGCGAACTTGAAAGTGAAAAGGCAGAATCATGGAGAGACATAATGGACAGGATTCAGGAGAATGAAAATTCACAGGGGAAAAAAGAAAAGAGACTGTAGGCACAGACAGTGAGAGAAGGAGAAAGAAGGAAAGGAAACAATCACAACAATGAATTTTCACACGAAGATAAGCAACAAGGTGGACAAGGAATTAGACCAGTATGAAGTATGGGACAGCATCATAACACCACTGGGGATAGAACCCAGAGAGGTAAGAGCCTTTATTTGTATTAATAAGGATACATTTTGTGACTTTTTTTGAAGAGGCTCTACATATGGAAGCGTTTTTAGAAAAGTATGATAAAAGAAATTACATTTATCCTTGGAACTTATATGTGATACAGGCTTTTACTGAGAAGCCAAGAAGAAAGTATTTGTGCATTTTAGAACTGAAATTGAAAGAGATGACTTAAAAGAATATTTAAATACTATATGTAGAGATGTTATACATGTAACAAAAATATATGATAATAAAGGTTTATGGACTGGGGTTGGGAATGTGGTGTAATGAAAAAATGTATATTTACCAAATATAAATAATACGGATGTAAACAAAGTCATGGTGAGTACTGGGGACAACCCAAAATATGTTTATGTGGCAAGGATGATCATTTAATTAGTAACTGTGATAAAAGAAAAGGTTTTATATGTGGAGAAAGGAGTCTTGAAGTAAAGAAATGTGAACAAAGGTGTATAAAATATGAAAAGAGAGGTCATTCTTGGAAGGATTTTACAGAATTAGGGAAACATACAAAGAAACAACATTAGTACAGGGACAGGAGAAGGAGAAAATGTCATCTGACCTTATAGAAGAAGTGCAAAATGAACAAATGAGTGATATCAAAGTAACAATTGGTGTGAGAGATAGCATGAATGATGTAAAATATAAGGAAACAAATGAGGAAGAAGAAACAAGGAATACAAGTGATGAAGGAGAAGTAAATGGGTAAAAGTAAGAAGCAAAATAGGTTCCATAGGTAAAAGACAGAAAATGTAAGTTCAAAAATGTATCTATAAGAGAAAATAAAAAAGGAAAAGGATAAAGCTAAAATTCATTCACTATAGTGAAAATATCAGCCATTAAAGTCAACAGCATTTAGACTATTCATCACAGGCTCGGAGTGTTAGAATGGTGTATGACATTAGATATGGATATCATAGCAATTATAGATATTAGAATAACAATAGGTGAAGAAAGAAAGAGAACAAATAAATAATTTATGGGAAGATAAAGTAATCTGAAATTTAGGTAGTGAAAAAAGCTCTGGTATAGTCATACTATGTAAAGAATGGATAGATATTTTAGATTACACAATAATACTTATTGGGCAAATAATAGCAGAGATAAGGTGTAAAAATCAAGTTTATAGAGGAATTAGACTTTATGCATATACCTCCCAGAAACAAAGGCAAACTATGTTTAGAAAAATAATGGAGCATGTAAATTTAAACATGCAAGTAATTGTAATGGGGGACTTTAATTGTGATTTAAGATGTACGATAGACGTAAAGAAGGAGCAGATTCTAAAATAATTCTAGATATGATTAAATATAACAAAATGTATTGGTAGGAAAATAAGAATTGGACATAAAAAAGAAGCAATCTAAGGACCAAATTTGACTATTTTATAGTTTCAGACAGTTTGATTATATTACATGAAGGATGTAAAAACAAGGGATTTTCAGACCATTTAGCCATATGGATAGAAATACAAGAAAGAAGGAATTATATAAAAATAGGCAAAGGAATAACAAGAATTAATGAATCAGAACTAGATGAACAGGCAAAAGATATAATGCTACAATTATGGTAAGATCATATGGGGATGAAAGAATTTTATAAAGACTGAATGAGTTGGTGGATCAATTTGAAAGAAAAATATAGAAAAGAGGGATTAAAATGGAAAAAATTGAAAAGACTCAAAGATTTTGATGTATATAAGGAAATTAGTAACCAACTATTCAGAATCATAGCAAGCAATAGGGAAGAGTTTATAGAAAAAGAAAGCTGTATGAAATAAATCAAAAATAGATTCTAAGAAGACAGTTTAAGCAGAGATATTTTTACATGGAAAGAAAGAAGGAAGTAGCACCATATTTAGTAAAATGGTTAAAGAAAATATAAGAAAACTTGAGAATTAAAAGATGTAAAAGGCAGCATAGTAAATACACAAGAAGAAATTATGAAAACAAAAAATATGTAGTAGATACATTTTCAATAAGTGACATTGCATACATTTTCAATAAGTGACATTGCATTAAAAGATAGATGGAAATTAAACAAGTTAAATGAAGAAGACAATAAAAGGATGGAAGAAAATATTGCAATAATATAATTAGAAAACATACTTAAGACAGTAAATGTAGAACAGGGATAGATGGAATTGAATATTTAATGCACAAAAATATTGAAGAATAGCAAAAATAATTTTTCATAGAATTTATGAATGAATGTTTTGAAAAAGGTATACATGATGAAAAAAATATTCTTAGGGGCATTGAAATTCATATGGAAAAGGGAAAAATGGATTTAAAAATTAGAGGCCATTAGTACTAAATATATATATATATATATATATATATATATATATATATATATATATAGATTATAAGATTTTCATGAAAATAATAGAAAAAAGAATAGCAAATAAAGTTAATAAGCTATTATCTGAGACAATCTTTGGAACTAGAAGTAAAGGAAGTCAAGACCTATTAATAAGAGAACTGGTAGATGACATAAGCAGAAAAACAGAATTAAAATATTAATAGGAGATGTAAATAAAGCTTTCAAAGTTTAACACAAAGAATTCTGGAAATTTGCAGAGGAATATAATATAAGCAATAAAATATTAAATGTTCTATAGTCAGTTTACATGGAAAATAAAGTAAGATTAGTTTATTCAATGGATGGATAAGTGAAACTATAAGTCTAAGAAGTGGTATAAAACAAGGATGTCCAACCAGCAGCATCTTAGTTGCATTAATTGTGAATGCAGTGTTCACTCAGATCAATTTGGTATTAGAAAAAGCTAGATATCAGGCACCAGAAGGAATTATGATTCCAGTTATGTTTACGTATGCAGATGATTTAGTGTTAGAGGTTAAGAATGCAGAATGGATGAAAACAGTCATATAAATGCTTAATAAAGAACTGAAGATGTTAGGATTGACTATTAATAAATAAAAAATTAAAGGATTTGTTTTTTTTTTTGGGTGGAGAAATACAGGGCATTAAATTTAATGAAGAAGAGATTGAAATCTTAGGAATAAATTTTGGGAATGAACAATTAAGATAGCAGCAATGGAGAGATATGATAGAATACGAGGTCTCTGCATATTTTGGAGAACGTTTAGGCTGTCATACAGGAAAAAGGCACATTTATTTAACTCTATAATATTAGGTAAAATTGCACATTTATGTTTATACAATTCCATTAGCATTAAGAACGGATCTAATGAGTAAAATTTTTACATTCATTTGGTGGTCAAGTTAAACCCAGTGAAAAGAAGCATTCTTTATGTAAACAACAAAGAAGGAGGGTTGAGCTTGTTACACCCAATTGTATATTTTTTCATTACATTTGTATAAAATCTTAATAGATAGGAAAGATAAAGAAAGTTTAATAACAAAAATCATAGAAGGGAAATATAAAGCAATTTTGGAAAAGTTGGATATTTAAAAAGGAGAAAAAAAGTTCATGGCATGGCTATTAAATTATATCAAGAGAAAATATTGCTACGTAAAATTGTTATAGGAAAGACAGAAAAAATAGAAATATTTGGTATGAAAATATAATGGAGAAATTTTATTATGTTTATCTTTGGAAGCATATGAGTGAAGAGGAGATTTAAGCAATAAAAATGAGAATTAATAGATAAGACACATGTAGAATGTACAAATTATCAATAAGTAAGTTACAAGTTAAGGCAAATATGGCATATAAGACAATAAACTATAGAATCTGAAACATATAGCAATAAAAATAATAACGGAGTAAACCAAGACTCAAAAGACCATAAAACAATACTTTTTTAATCGGGAACAAAATAATATAACAAAGGTAAGTGCATCACTATTAGCTTATTCAGACCATATAAAACATGTCCCTCATCACTCATATCTATTTAAACAACAATCCAATCAAAAATTGAGCACCTTAATTAATTAAAAATAAAATTGGCTGAGTTAAATAGTAATGTTTTAACAAGAACCCTTAGTTGAAACAAACAATGGCAAATATATATATATAATAAAAATAAATATATGTATAGTAACAATTTATACATATGTATATATATATATATATGTGTGTGTGTGTGTGTGTGTGTGTGTGTGTGTGTGTGTGTGTGTGTGTGTGTGTGTGTGTGTGTGTGTGTGTGTAGAAAGTATATTAAAAGATTATTAGTCATCCCTGTGTATCTATTTTTAAGACACCTGGATTTTAAAATAGGTTTGAGGGGAACTTTCTCATTAAGACCTTTACCTTAATTTCCTTAACCTTATAATCCACCTTACTTCATTACTTTCAGTAAAATTCCTAATATCCTATTCACGTAAACTAGGTCCGATTACATCCATAACCAAAAATTTAAAGGCATATGTATCATCTGTATTATATGTCTAGAAAGTGCATTTTTGCTTGAACATATCCTAATGTTAAGTGCTCCCTTATCCTGTCACTTAACATTCTGTATAGACATATAATACATACAGATACAGATTACAAGGTTAAGGGTGGGCCAAGGTCTCATTATCTATAAGATGGGAGCTTAAAATCATGTCTTCCTTGCCTAACTCTGCATTTGCGAGTTGCTACATACTGAAGTGCACTTCTGAGTGGAGAGAAAAATATGCATATTCTGATGTTGTTGGGAAAAGAATCTTGTATTTACTCAATAGTGTGCATCTTTCATACCTGGCACTGTACAGAAAAGGGGCAGCACACAATGTACCTGTTACTTTTAACCATTTATAACCCTGTAACCTACCACTTAGATGCAAATGAATATAGTTAGTCTGTTTCTGCCCTTACTGTTTCTAAAATCATTCCTCCAGACTCTATTCCATCCATTAATTTCTTTCCCTGAAACAAGAGGGGCCATCTTTGTCTTGGCTTTTCAAAATGCCTTAAGTTTGATCATTTTATGTAGAAATTAATGCCATTTCAATACCAAAAGGGCAATGGTGAAGTTTCTCATGTGTAAATCAAATGATTTAAACATTGGGAGCATTAATATATCAACTAAATGCAATTAACATTGTTAGACACTGTAGGTATAGAAAGCATAATGAAATCCCAGTTTCTAGCACTGATGAGCCATACTGGGTGGCTTTTGCCAAAATCATCAAAACATACATCAGATGGTTCATATGAAGCTTTGTATTACATCTTGTCATTTGACATACTTATCACAAAAAGTAATCAGTTGGGATGTAGAATAGAGGAAGTCAGAAAGCAGGTTATCTACTGTGCTGTTTAGTTTGGTACAAGATCATTTTTACCATAAAATATACTCCAGAGTTTAGAAAATGGAGCCTCTGATATCTGGATTATGAAAGTATGAAGGATAAAGCCTTAACCATTGTTAATAAAGCCTGGTTGTCAGAAATTATATGTTTATTGGAGGAGTTCTTATTACAACTGCTCTGCGTATATTGATTCATGGCAATATGTCATTGTTAATCTGTCTGCAGTAAAGGCCAAGTGCTTTGCACCGCTGATGAAATAATGAGTTACCTGATGTTAACCACAGCTTAAAATTAGGTGGTTCTTTGTACAACTAAGCAATGTTTCCATATGATAGTTTTGCAACCTATCCAGTACACTGCCAAAAAACAAGTCATCAGACCTACAAATCACAACATAGAAATCTAAGGTTGCTGAAATTGACTGTGCAAGATAACAAAATGATTTTTGCAAATCTAGTTAAGGGGATTATATGACCAGATGCCTAGCCATATACACCCCCAAGAACACGCACATGATTTTTGGGTCTCCCTTTTCAAGCACCTAGTAGTTCTCTTACCTCCAAAATTGAGTAAAGCTGTACATGAGAATCCTGATAGAAATTTATATTGACCCACCCAAAACATCAAGTTGAGTACTAGAGGTAGTCAAATTAGTATTTTGTTGGCCTTTTACTTGTAACTTTATTCCATCAACTGGGAAGAAGTTGAGTTAGAAACCTATCTCTACAGTGAGTGCTGTTTATTTGTTAGTACAGATTTAGGTATCTAATGCAAGTATTTGTAAAGTCACTCATTTTCCAAAGCAACAAAAGGTCAGATAGGAGTTGGTGTTTCATGTCCCAAAAGGCAAGACACAGGTCTCCCCAAAGAAGCTTGTATGCTACTCAGTTATGTTACTGTTTTGGGATATTTGAATGATTGGAGGCATTTAATTTTCTTGGTAAATCATTTTTAGGCCTTTCAATTTGAAAGATATGCTTTGATTGATACATACCAAGGGAGTTATTGTATTTGGTGATGGGTCTGATAAGGGAAGAGTACAGTGGCAGGATGGCTCCTTTGGATTCATAGGTTCATAGATTAGTACTAAGCTAACTGCCCTTGCGAGCCATTTTTTAAGCCTAGCTAATTGTCCCTTGTGAGACTCAAACCCTGCACCTTGTGTTTGCAAGGCAAACACCTTAACCATTAAGCCACCATCCCACCCCTCTGGGATTTTGAAGATATCCCCTTGAAATTTAACTGAGCCAGATAGAAAGATTTCTTAGTATGGTAGAATCATGATGATCAAATGAGATGGATTTATCCACATAAGTACCCAGGTTTCTTACGACCATGTATCATGGAAGAGGACTTTCATTTCTAACATATGAGTTGGCAAAAGCATTTTTGACAAATGTTATTATGATGCACTGAGTATGTCAGGTGTGTACATAGTCCATACATTGCTGTTTAATATCTGTAGATGACTGGATAACAGTACCCAACAGGCATTCATCAGCAAACTTGGCCAGGTGTGTTAAATCAAGGTTACAGAGACCCTAGTAATTTAACCAATGATACTGAATTTGTTTAATTTATTTATTTATTTTGAATTTGTTTAGCAAGATAGAGCACTTATCTCTTTGTAGCTATTTCAGTCTCAGCCTGGAGTAAACACAATAAGATACATGACATTACATACAGAATGAATGACAAATGCAGTGAATACATATATTATATACAAAAGTGAATATCAGAATTGGCTCAAGAGTATAAAGGTAATGGATTAATGACATTATATACAGAGTGACTGACAAAACACAAAAACTACATGTATGTTTTACAGGAAATCGGAGCTGGATACTGAAAGCATAGAACTGAAAAGAAGACTCAGAACAAGGATTCAGATTGACATAGGGGGAGGAAGAGGTTAAGTTATATGGCCAGAGGGAAGCACTTTACTATCTCAAAATACTGACATTTTGAATTTCAGTATCTCCAGACAAAAATGCTGAAAGTGCAGTTGAGCGAAACTGCACTTGACCGAATTCGAAGTGCCAAATTCCTGGTTGTGGTGGCAACATACTTGGGATTTGCTGTGTTTGTAAGGTGTGGTGTGCTGTGGGATATGCCATTGTGTGGATATATGTGGAGATTCAGGTAAGTGCTGTTTTTAAAGGGTTTTGGGAAGGGATTTGTGTGTATGTGAGTATGTTAGGTGTAGGTTAGGGTAGGTAGGTAAGAGTGTGAATGTGTAAGTGTTAAGAGTGGTGGTGTTTGCACGTATGTGGTGTGTGCTTGTGCAAGGGGATTATAGAGTATGTAGTGGAGGTGGGTTTAGTGTCTTTGTCTTTTTAGTGCGACCTCGGAGTTAGCATATATAAGTAGCGGGGGTGCAGGGGTGCATGGGGACTTTCCCCCCTGCTTATGTGTAGGGTAGGTGTGTGTATTTGTGTTGTTGTAGTGTGGGGAGGAAGGTGTATGTGTTTTTGTTTGTGTGGTGGAGGGTGTATTTAAAAGTTGCAATTTTGCACTTTTGGTGTTTGGATATTGTGAATGTTCGGCTTTATAGTCTTTAAGAAAAAGAAGGTTGAGATTCCCACAGTTTGAGACCAAGGCCTAAGAAATTGTGGTCTGTGCAGTGGAGCTTAGTTTGGAAGGTTTGGAGGATAAGACTTTAGTGGTTAAGATTACTAAGGTTGTATATTGGTGCATATCTAAGTAGTCTGGAGGCTTGTGGGGGAAGGTCTCATTCTAGATAAGAGGAAATAAGTAAGCACATAGTTTTATAGGAATCCAGGTAGCTTTTTCAATGGATTTGCAGTGTTCATTTCTTGGGGAGAACATGATAAATCTGCATATGGCATTTGAGACAGATTATAAGGATGATGCATTTCTTTTAGAGGCTGCAGCAATTAGACAGAGACCATATTCAAGCTAAGCCAGTAAGAACCCTTTAATATATTGACAAAACAAAATTTGTCTTCTCTCCCAACCCCTGAAATTCATTATTACTGCTTCCAAGCCATTGCAATCTTTAACCTGGCAGATGCCATTTCACTGATGTGTACAGCTTTATCACTTTGATTTCGATAGCCAGTGAGATGAAGTGCAGGTAGTTCCTGTACGTGAATTTATAGACATTTTTTATCTTTGGGCATGTTTTTTAAAGCAAAGTAGTAGCCCTCTTGGGTAAAACATAGCATTCATGGAGAAGAGGTGATGCTTTTGTGGATTTGTTAACTGTAAATGTGTGTGTCAGTGCGTCTGTGTATATGTCAGTGTGTCCATGCATGCTCACAGTGCAGAGCTGCTGCTGAGACCTCAGAATTAATAATCTGAATATGCTTTCACCTCTCACAGGTATAAAAGGTTTTTCAAAAAGGAGTGTATTTTCTATGAACATGTTCTTACACTGAGATAACTATCACCTATGAAGTTTTGAGATTTAGCTTATGCAAAGCCTCCTTATCAATTCTAAAGTAACATTCTACTTAAACTAAAATTTAAGTAAATGTGTTTATGATAGTCATATCCTAGATTTAACCTTATCAAATCACCTTTAAATCGAAGAGTTTTTCTAAGGACTTTTCTTTTAAAAATAATATTTTTTATCTTGTATGTTTACATTTGTTTGTAGGACATGACTACATATTGGTTCTAATTTAGTGTAAAGTTTAAAACTAAACCAGGAAAAAAGCATTATAGTTGCGGTTACTGGAGTGTAGAATTGTTGAGGATGCTTATATAAATAACAGGATGACTGATGCTAGAGTAAATGGAGGGTCTTCACAATATTATATGCCTGTGTATTCCCTAGTAGAAGCAAATGAGGTACAAGTGAATGAGACATGAAATTAAACTAACAAGGGTCACTCTACCTGAGAATGCTATGGAAATTGAATGGGTGAGGTAAACAAAATCAGTTTTCCTCATGCAACAGTCTGTTCTGGCAGCTGTTGTTCAAAATAATTGATTTTACTTGTTGCCAGCTTCTCCTGCAATTCATTACATCCCCAATGGCACTCACAGATAAAAAAAAAATCAAGGTTTGCTTTCTTCCCTAACAAAAATTCTATAGATATTTTTAGATGTAGTAAGAAAAGTGGGAAATGTAAAGAAGAAAAAAATGTTAAGCATGGAAGCCAAATATTCAGATTTCCTCACACATTTTCTTTCTCAATAGTCTTTTGAAAATCATACACACACGCGCACACACACACACACACACACACACACACACACACACACACACACACACACACAGCATTACATTTCTGCTTAATTGGAATAAGTTAGATGGGTAAATGATCTGTTGATATTTATGATGTGTCATTTGTCTAATTCCAGAAATAATCCTGCTTCCATGTATATTGAAATATGCCACTTAAGCACTCAGACTACTTGAATTTATTTCTTTAAAAGTTAGAACCAAAAGAAAACTGTAATAAAATTGTTTATCTCTAATTTTTACCTTTCTTTTGCAGATCTTAAATCATCTTCTAGCCCTTTAACTTGGGTTTTTAACTTCCCGCTGTCCTTGCTTCATAGATTTGTTTCCATATGTCCTAGTCTGTGAAGGCTATGAGAAATACATGCTTTTAAACATAACTGATAAAGTTTGTAGGAACACTAGTGCTATATATATTTAAAAGAGCTCTTAGATTACTGAATATCTGGATAAGAAGGATAGGACTGAGAATTCTTGTGGTAATCCACCTTTTTAAAAGTATCCCTTAGGAAAAGACTAGCATTGTTTCTCTTTCAGGTAGAAAATGGTTGATGTTCTACAGCTATGCAGAGGAAAATATATGTGATTTGCTATTATAGTGTTGTTGTGTCTTTCGGCTTTTCCCGGTTAGGGGTCACCACAGCGGAACTCCAGTCCGCTAATGATTAGCAGTAGATTTTTACGTACCGAGTTGCCGGCTCTGACGCACAACCTTCAATGAAGGTACGCCCATTCATGCATGTCTCCACACAGAAGACGCTCTAGCTGAGAATCAAACAGGACAACGTCTTACTGTGAGGCTATTATAGTGTAAAAGCCTTGTAATCCACAGAAAAAAATCTCAAAGGGAGCAAAATGTTACCTAACTGGGAATATGTGCATACTGTTTCTGAAACATACTCCAATCTTCCTGAAGAATTAAAGAGTAGAAAAAAGACCACTACTCTTAGAAAATGACTTAAACATTGAATTCATCTAGTGACACAAAGGCATCATGCACTGGGGGCAGTGGTTAATTTCTACTTGGCAGCTATGTAGGGGAGACACGAATGACAAGACTTAAGCCCGTGTGCATTGCTTAAAAAGATTGGGGATAATCCTGATCTGTGCATTTCTCTTGGGGAGTTGGAAATCTGCTGCTGAAGGCATAGACTGGGGAGCTAAGTATCCCTGTCAGGGTAGCATGGATAGGAACATGCATGTGCACATTTGTCATGCATAGCTCCACTGCATGTCTCTTGCACAGGGAAAACAAGAAAAGAAAATGAACTGGGCATTTTTCATGTGTTAGCACATATTCAGCGATATTCCACAAACATAAAATAAGGAAAAACAAATCATGGATGGGAAATCCAACTGGACTTGTTTTCTCTTATTTGTAACATATTTATGAAGAGTTGGGGTATAAAAGTACAAGTTTAAATAATGGAATATCCCTAACTACCAAGTTTCTGAAACACTTCTTTTTGATCTACTATAACAAGGGTGTTATTGAAAGAGAAAATTATAGGTGGCTAAAATTATTGATTTTCATAGTTTGCAAATGTATTTGGTAAACTATTAAGGGTGCACATCAACTTCAAGTTTAAGTGTCTGAAATAAACCTTGTACTAGAGAAAGTAGATACAGACAATTGAAAAATAAGCAATTCTTAAAATAACACATGAAAGTGAAAACTGTACAGTTAGACATATAAACCATATATAAACAGATAATGATTTTGAACTACTCTGGTTTCTATAGCAGGTCTGCTATACATACTAGCCATGAGAAGCAAGCATTCTGTGACTAAAATGGATAGTAACTGTGCCTGCTAATATCAGTATTCAAAATTATTACTAAAATTAAAGGATTAACAAGCCAAAAGTATAAACTTTCTCTTTTAATTCAGGTCCTGATAATACCAGACATTGTCTGTCGTATATGTTTACAGAACATTGTGATCCAACAGGTGGTTTCTTATGCCATTCTGATGCTCTGAGATCAGTCACAACACCTTTGTTTTGGGTGAATTCTACCATAGATGAGAAGCAAACTATGAAAGCAAATCTTTTTTATCTGTAATTCTATTGCATGCCTATCTGCTCTGTGTGATTAAAAATGCTTAGGATAAATTGTGTGCAATTTGTTACCTGCTTTGATAATGTTAAGGACATTTAACTGACAACATAAAACTGTATGTCCAAACTTATGTGTGCAATTTGTTATATTCTTTGATGATCACATTCATCTGATAAATTTGGGTATCCATGCCTGTGTATGCATGTCTTTAATTTACTAGCAGTGGAAAATATAAAGAAAAGAAAGTTGTATGTACTGTTGTCTCATGCTCATTGAAGTGTGCACACTGTTCTTTCGCTTTGAATTATTTTTTTTAATTTCCTTTCATATATACAAAATTATGTTAGTTAAGCAGGAATATATAGAAATTGGTTACTTAACAGCAAACTGAAACTCATAATGTGACACAATATCAGTAAATTGCTGATGTTAAAATTTGTCCATATTTTTTTCGGTGTTAATCAGAACAATTCAGCAGTATTTGGTAGTTCCCTGCTGCATTACCAGTCCTCAGACAAGTTTTAAATCTGAGCTGACTGTCTATTGTAACTAATTGTCAAAGACTTCATTAACTAATGTTTTGTTTGGCTAGTAACCAAATACAATCTGTTTAAATTCATGGATGCCTGAAACATGGAGTTAAACATCATCTAGTTTAGAAATATATTTAACAATGGTAAGCTTTTCACGACTACAAGCAATGTATTTTTGCTTTAGCTTCAGTGCCTTGAGTCTGACCTTTAAAACTCTTTCAGGTGTAGTGCTGCTGAATTCCATTATGTTACTGTTGTGATAACACACTGCATTCTGATGGGAAAAGTAGATGACTTTGTTCCCTATAGTGCAGATCAGCAATATTATTCTGTTTGTGTTTTTTCTGTATAGATCAGATTTAGCACTAGTCGTCTCCATTTGCTATAGGAAAATATAAGTCTAATTTAATCGCAAACAAATCCATCATGATACATAACCGGGCTACCTAACAAGTATCCCTTTAGGCACCTGATACTGTGATATGTTTATTAGATCTGAAAGATAAATTTCCTCAAAGCATACTCTCAGCCATCAGCACACATTTATATTCATTTGTAGGACCACCAATAAATAGCCACAGGCACTGGCCTATAGAAAACCTTTCATTACTGTCTCCTACAAGCATGAGAATAGAGAACACAACCAATCTTTTGGTGTCTCAAGGGCATCCTATATCCAAAGTCATACAAAATGTGCTTAGGCAGTGTCTGTAGAACTATGTTATGCAAGGAATTATACTTTTTGTATATTTTGTTCAAATTACAGATACTGCTTTGTATACTAACTTCAGAAATTGGTATCAAACACCATTTTAAGAGTATTGCTTACATTAAAACTTAACAAGAAGTAATTTTATTAACCTAAATATTATTACTCTTAGGTGCCTAATATGGAAGCATCTATTAGAAGTTTTGATGGCTGCGGGTTATAGAAGCATTACACTAATGAACCGAATGAAATTTGTACATGAATACATTTACCTGTGACAAGGGCAAAATGTTGCTTGTAGTTAGCCACCTCACTGATCAAGGCCATATAATATTAAAAACTGTAGAACATCAGGCTTTGTTGGAAACACCACCAATTTTAGCACTGGCAGTTCAGCATAACTGCATTGCTTCAAGTATGCTATGTGCTGTCATAGTGCATTTATTTAAGATTTGTCTATTTTAATATTTTGTGCAGCTGACACAGTCTCATTTTGTTTAGCATTATTGTAACTTATACAACAAGGTACTGCTCATAGATTTAAGCTTGATACCTGTTGCCGCCTTCCTTTTGTGTATACTGTGTCATCAGTAAAAGTGTATGGTTTGTTACCTAAACAGCATTTGCACTTTGCCCAATTTTGCATTTTTCTTTATATATTCCAGCCTCTATGTACAAGAGGACAAGAATTAACTTAAACTTGTATTCTAAATGGAATTGAACTAAACAACATCACTGAAAGAAAGGGTCTAAATTAGTTCACTGAAATGCCGTTTCAGTGAACACCTAATCATCGACCCTAATTCAGCGAAAATCATTTCGGCAATTTGCTGAATTTACCAAAGGCGAAGAAGTAGTTGGCCAGCTACACAACTTTGCCCTTTTCTCCACTGTAGTGTGATCTCGAAGTTGGTACATATAGTTGGGGGGTTGGGGGTGTACCCACTTGGGTGGGTTCGATTTGCTTAGATGTCAGCCTGTTGTACTGTAGGGCAAGTATTTACTTGATTTTTACTGAACTGAGGTCGATGATTAGGTGTTCTTTGAAATGACATTTTGGCGAACTAATATAGACCCGAAACAAAAACACTGAGTTAACGTGGTTTGGTACTTTAGCAATGTTACCTCAATGGACTGTGTCGTAGAAATGGCAACTATAAAGACATTTGAAAAAAAGACATTGTCCTAAAGAAATGTTACATGAAACTATATCTTTCAGAGGTTCATTAATTATTGGATAAGAATTTTGAAGTATTAAGATAATAAGCCAAAGGGAAAATGGAAATCAGAATGTTTTTGGAAATTTTGGTAAATTACTATTGACTATATTCACTTTAAATGGTACAAAAATGGTAAGCATATTTCTTTACCTTAGAATTACTGTGACACTAGTGGATGTCATACCTACCTGAATGTACAGAAAATACTTCAACCTAAAGTAAGACATCAGGGAAAAAGTTAAACTAGTACTGCAGTGTCACGCAGCTGACCTTGTTGAAGTCCTTACCCAGGCAAGTAAATCCTTTGCAATTAGATGCACTGTTTACTGAGGAAGGCAACTAAAGATGCAAAAAAAAAAAAAATCATTAGCTATGACGTGTGCACTTTAAACCTGCTTTGCAAGACATGGGCTGCAAGTCTCCTTAAATGGGGTTTGGGCACTAAATAAAATGTTTTCTTCTCCTGTGCCATTTGTAGGCAATGTCAAGATAAATGAGGTTTGGAACAGACCAGTTTATGCTGGGACATCTTCAGGTGGGGCTAGATAAATATAGTAGTAGGAATTAAGAGGATAAGGGAAGGATAAGGTTAAATGGGAATGAGGGATGAGTGGGAGGAAATGAGGTAAGGGTAGGGAGGGGCTTAAAGGGTTTTAGGCAAGTGTAACTGGAGTAAGAGTCACATTTTTGGTGTGAACTTGCTAAGGCAAGACATGCCCATGATGACCTGTAGGCATTTTGAGAGGAAGGGTAAGCCTATGGGTACTGGTTGATGGCAGGCGATCTGTAGGTATAGCATATATATAAATTACTATAGTTTTTTCTTCTTTTTTGTTGTTTGGAGAATTTGGGTGTAGGCAAGGGGTATTTGTTCTACATTTAGTTATCTGGTTTCCTTACAAGCAGGTTTTCCCTGTATGCTACATATATAGTTCAGTGGTGAGGTTGTGTGGGTTGGTGGTATCATGGTTGGACTTGCAGTCGACTACATATTGCTGGCTGTTAACATACCACATACGGATTGAGTTATGGCAGGTATGGGGGTTTGGTTTACTGTCTGTTACTAGAATGTGGTGAGTTGTTGTGACAGGTATACTTTAGCATGACCCGGTGCTGAGTTTGGCTGGTTTGGTGGTGCAGGTTGCTTGAGAAGCATTGGAGCGATATCCCCTTGTTTGTACTTTATCAGTGCACCATTTCACAGGAAATTAATATTTTGGTCAGTAGCAGTAATTGCGCATGCACATAAGTTCATAGGTTCATAGGTAGGTACTAGACTAGCGGCCCAAGGGCCTAAGTAAGCCTAGCCAACAAGGTTCCCTGGCTTATGCCACCCAAGAAAGTTAATTTCCTATGCCCCTGTTGAGCAGAGCCACAGAAGTGATTCCCGGGGTGTATTTCCTATTTCTCATCCACTCATTAAGATTTTTCTTGAAGAGTGCTAATAAGGAACTTTGCTTGACATAGATGGGTAGCTAGTTCCAGAGTATAGGAAGTCTCTGGGACAGGAATCTAACCTTCTAGCATATCCTATTTATTGTGATGACAATGTTTAGGTCCCTAAAGTGTGTAGCTCGGAGGGATTGGGATTTCTTTAGGTATAGCATGTCCAACAGCTCTGGGTTTAACATAGCTTTATATGTTAGGCAGAGATCTCCTCAGAGTAGGCGATATGCTACAGAGTAAAGCTGGAGTTTTTTGAGATGGTCAGTGTAGGACATCTGTATGAGGCCAGAAATCCTCTTTGTGAGGTACTTCTGTGGCCTTTCAAGCTGCTGCAGATGTCTTGTGAGGTACATTCCAAAAGGGGCACTGTACTCTATAATGGGTCTAATGAGTGCCGAGTAGAGGGGAACAATGACTTCTTTTTTCCTGGATGAGAACCCTTTTCTGATGAGATGTATCACATAGAAGGATTTCCTGACTACTGTGACAATGTGATTATCAAAGGAGAGACTACTGTCCACCTGGGTCCCAAGGTCTCTTATCACACATTCGGCATTAAGTAGACTTCTGTTTATGTGGTAGTTCATGGGTACAGATGTTTTACCAAAGGGAATGACAATGCATTTTTTGGCATTGAGCTTGCGGCCATGCCTTTTACACCAGGCATCTGTCTCAGTGAGGCCCTTCTGCTGGATGTCCACATCATTTGGGGACTCGACTATGGCTCCTAGTTTGCAGTTATCTGTGAACTTCATTAGCTAGAGGCCTTCTGTGTTAGCCGGTACTTCAGAGAAATAGATACCAAACAGGACAGGGCCCAGGACTGAACCCTGTGGTACTCCACTTGTCACTGGTTTGAAGTCAGATTTGGAGTCTGCAACTTTTATAGTGTGGGTTCTGTCAGTGAGCCATTTGGCAACCCATCTTGTGATGTAGGGATGTATAGCTAGTTTAGTGAGTTTAGCTATAATTCCAGAATGGGAGGTGGTGTAGAAAGCCTTGGCGAGGTCAAGATAGGCTGTGTGAACCACTTTACCCTCATCTATGGCTTTGGTGACTGCCTCAAAGAAGTCAATCAGATTCAGAAAGCATGATCTGCCTTTCACAAACCAGAACTGGGTGGGGTCCAGAGTTTGGAGGTTACCAGTGTCTTTGTTTATGAGTTCCATGATGATACGTTCCATGGCCTTGCAGACCAGGTTCATCAGGCTAATAGGCAATAGTTCCCAGGATCAGTGGTGGCTCCCCTTTGTGGAGTGGGACAACTATTGCTATGCGCCATTCAGTGAGCACAAAGCCTGATGTGAGACTATGATTGAACATGGTGCTAAGGTGGGGAGCCAGTTCATTCTGAGGTTCATGTAAAACGCAGCCTGGAATGTTGTCTGGTCCCATGGATGCTGTGTTTTTGGTTTTAGAGAGTGCAGCTTTTACTTGCATAGATGTGATTACAGGAACTCTGCATTCTTCCTGTATAGATATGGGCCCTTTAGGGGGTGAGAGGTGGGTAAAGTTAGCACTGAACCTATCTGCCAGGATGTTGGCAATATCAGTTGATTCTGTAATTTTCATGCCATTGTGCTGTAACTCAGAGCAGATCTGGGTGTTGCCATTGAGGTTCTTGACATAGCTATATAATGCATTGTGGTTGCCCTTAGAATCAGTGACAATTTTGTTTTTGTAGCTAGCTTTAGAGGATCTTATAAGGGATCTCAGTTTCTTACTGAGGCTGACCAGGGAGCTCCTCCACTCATGGGAATTTTACTCTCTTTTGCAACAGTTTCTTCATTCTGTTGTAGAGTTTGTTTATGGCAGGGGACCACCAGATTGGCTTCCTTTTTTTTGGAGGATAGCGTCTTGGTTCTGTTTGGGATAGCATGATCCATGCTTATAGAGTGCATTTGTGTAGGATTCAGCAGTTGTAACTGTATTGTCCATCTGCATGGGTGTCAAGATGTTTGCCACTTCTGTCTTAAGAAGCATGAAGTTGGCTTTAGAGAAATGTTTTGCCATGGTTTCCTTAATGGTGGGTGGGGCGGGATGCAGATATCTAGGGTGATTAGCTTATGGTTGGATCTGACCAATGAAGAGTAGTCTTCAGGTGTGGAACACCAGTCACTCATGTTGGTAATGACTAGGTCTAGGATATTGTTACCCCTCATGGTGGTGTGGATAAGTTGATCCAGGACATTGAAATTTATGAATTCCAGAAAGCTTGTGCGAAGGAGTTGGTACATAAGTAGTTTTAACAGTTAATGGTGGGGTAGTTGAAATTGCCCATTATTAGGGTGTTTGGTTGAGCCCTAATATTTTCCAGTATATCAAGAAAAGAGCAGTGCAAATCCTGGGGCATGGTGGGGGATCTGTAGCAAGCTACAATTTGGATTGCAGTTTTGCCCAGAGTTAGTTGCACTTGGATAACCTCGGATGCATTATGCTGCGCAACTAGCCTGGAGGTGTGGATATCCTTAATGAATGTGGATACACCTCTGCATTTGGTGTTCTGGTCCAGGTTAGATGGCCAAAAGGTATGGTATGAGTTATAGCCTGGTAATGCAGGGGTGCTCTCTAGAGCCTTGAACCAGGTCTCAGTCACTGCACAGATATCAATGTTCTCCATTTTAAGGAGTGCCTCAAGTGAGTGCATTTTGAGATTTAGATTTCTAGCATTGAGTAGCATTATCCTCAATTTTTGTTTGCTTGTTCGTGTTACGGTGGTGAATTTGTCATTTGAACCTTACCTAAAAAAGGCACTATTGGGGTGGCAAAACCCTTAGCCAGTATCCAGAATCCCAGGGGCAACAGGTGCAGGCCATCTCTGGTAAAGCATCGTGGTAGACAGATACTGAATCCCCTTAGAATGACACCAGAAGCTTAGCAAATTTTTGAAGTCAATCATTTTGTACTTCTACTGTGGTATCTTTCTGGGCAATGGCAGGATGCTACTCAGGGCTAGGGTCATACCTGCCTGGGCTACAAGATTGGAGAGCTCTTCCATGTCTCTTTTCATGTAGTCTAGGGAGGTACGTCTCAGGTCGTTCACACCAACATGGACAACGACAGAGTCATATTTGTACTTGTTGAGTGACCTGAATGCATGGGTTATGTGGTGGATCCTGGCACCCGACAGGCAGCTGACAGTAACCTTCTGCTTGTTTAGCCTGGTGAGTGGGACATCAGTGTGCCTGACTATAGAGTCACCTATGACTAGTGTGTTGGGTACGTTGTTTTGCCTTATGGGCTGTGGTTTATTGGCACACTGAGTCTGTGGGCTATGTGTCATTTGGGTTGTGTTGGGGGGTGGACGTTGCTTGCGTTTCTGCTTTGGAGGTCTCTGTTTCTTGAGCAGATTATTATTTAGAGCCTCTGCGAATATTTTTGTGGTTCTATGTTTGGATTTTGGTGGTGTAGGTTTAGTGGGACTATGTGATGAGTGTGGTGTGGTGCAAGTGTTTACCTTCTCCTCTTGACTGTCAAGTTCAGTCTTGGTTGGAGAGAGCTTTACCTCCATTTTGGCTAGATAAGTGAATCTCTCTCAGGTTGTGGTGTTGGGTGGTAGGAGGAGAGGGTTGTCTGTGTACATGAGGCAATTGCTACATTGTCCCAAGATGCCCAGATTCATCAGATAGAAAGGAGAGAACACTGGGAGCTGACCCTTGGACATGCCTGAATAAAAAACTACTTTCCTCTAGACAAGTGAGGAAAGCGAGTATAAGAGCTGTTTTTCTCTAAGCAAGTGAGGAAAGTAAGTACAAAAACTGTTTTCCTCTAGGTAAAGAGGAAGGTTGAGTGCTGTAGTAATTTGTAGCTTATTTAGTGCTAACAACAAGTTCTGAACAAGTGCTGAGAACGAATAAGCAAATTCAAGTGCTAAAACTAAGAATCTGTACCTGGAGCTTGTGGTAGATGGGCTACCTAGTGCTTACCACTCCCACTGATAAGCTAGAATGCTTCCCTCCAACACAGAAAGGCTTGGGGGGCTCAGAAGCTTACAAACAGTCCTGGATACAGCAAATCTGTATCTGGACTAGACTAGTTACAGGAAAGGTGGGAAACAAGCGCAAACGTGGGCTTTTAAACCAGAAGGTCGAAAGAGATGGAAAAACTGCCTAAATGGCCAATAAACTACAATTTCTGGGCCAGAAACCACTCTTGTGGTAGATAGACTACCTAGTGCTTACCACTCCCATTGATAAGCTAGAAGGCTTCCCTCCTACAGAGAGACACAGACCAGAATATTCAATGAAACAATTAAATAATGTTTAACACTCCAAGTTTGTACTTAACTCAGCTAGTAATGCAGTTGATTGTAGGTATGTAGCAGAAGCCAAACAACTCAGATATTGAGCAGTAATAAATTCAAAGATATGTGACTAACACTTATAAATACAGAGAAACCCTCTAGCCTAAGAGTTTAACACTGAAAATCAACAAAGTGAAACACAAGAGCCCCCACTAACTGCAGAGACAGAGAGAGAGACCACAGTATTCTATGAAAAGATTAAATAGAAAAATAAATAACTACAGAGAGACAGACCACAATATGCAATGAAACAAATAGAAAAATAAAATGCAGTACAATGTTTAACACTGCAAGTTTGTACTTAACTGAGCTAGTAATGCAGTTGATTGTAGGTATGTAGCAGAAGCCAAACAACTCAGATATTGAGCGTGAATAACAGCAACTCTTTTTACTCTGAGGAGGCAGCTTCTCTCACTCTGCATCTAACAGGCACTTTATTTATTGAAAGTTCTGACTTTATTGTTAATCTGCTTTTTTTCCTGATTATTTTGGCACTGTGTATGATTCTTTCTAAATGTAATGAATTATGAATCCCACCAAACGTGTAGTTTGCTCAAATAAATGATGAATGAATGGTAGTTTCTCTTTCAGCTTACAGTAACTCTGAAATACCATCTCATCATAGCAATATAATCACTTTCAACATCCGGAATTTCAAAAGTACTATAAACTTTTCCTGTGAAGTTTACTGTGTTGGGGAAGTGGCTTGTGTGCTGCTGTCTAGTTGCCCGATTACCTTGTACAACATATTTCAGCAGGAGAGTGGTTTGTAAGGGAGCAGTTTCTCCTGCTCTGAAGCTGGAGCTTAATTTTAGTGCCCATTGGTAAAAATAAAAAAAGAACAAAAGAAAGAAAGAAAAATAATTAGGGGTGAGTAAGGTAATGTGCGACTGACTGATTTCATGGGCTATGGGGGTCACGGAAGAGGAGCACGACTTTGAGTGGGTGCAAGTTGTCAGCATGATGTCACCAAAAGTAAATAGCTGTGATAGTTATATGTGGCGGGGAAGGGGATGTTCATACACTAGAAGTCCAGGCTTATTTGTTAGGTAAGAGTAATTAGTGCCATGCTTCTTATGACAATGAAGCCACCAAGTTTTATTCAGCCGAGCATGAGGCAATGATGTGAGTTTTGTTCCTTTTTACTTTCTATAAGTCCTAATATTTTGTGTAGCATGCTGTGTAACCCTCAGCATCCTACACCTTAAGTTAAAGCACTGAGGTAGCTAGATACATCCCTGTCATACTTCAATGTCATGTCATACTTCGACTTTATATTCTCAGGCACACTTGGCAGTCAGTCACTACTCAGGCAGGTCAGGTGCTTAACAGCTTGTTTTAGTTTATCAGTTCAGGGCTGTTTTACAGAATGGAAAATTAACATTCAAGTTTGTTGTATACAGATACTGACAACTAATTAGTATTCTATAAGTAGGCCTTTACATACTACGCTAGTATACCAAATACTGGCTTAAGGCTGAGTTTGTGATTATAACCCCACTCCCATAAAAAAAAAAGTCCCCTATGAGCATCTGTGATAAAAATACAAACAGTATTCAGCTGTTAATAATATTTACTCTGAAACACTTTATTTGTGAAGGAAACTGTAAAAGTAGTCAGTTGTATAAGGAAAGATTTATGGAAACATGTTAGAATTAGTTAATGCACACTTTTATGTTTGAAAATGTTGAGTTAGTCAGTCACTGTATCATATGGTCATTTTTATTATATAAAAATAATAACTTTGCAAGTCCAGTCTCAGAAAGTGTTCCATAATCAGTTCCAGTCAGTTGAAAACAAAGGAATAATTCAAGAATGAAAATACGACAGAAGGCATTTCTTGCCTGGACATTTTCTTGCTAATAAAGTGCAAGCTGGTGATTTTTACATTTTTTACTGGCCTTTTTTGTCATATTTTCATACTTTTGGAACTTCTTTGTTGTATTTTTGAATAATTCAAGAACATTTAGTTAGAAAGGAAAGGATAACGCTTTAGGAGAAATCAGACTAGTTTAAATGCCTTTTTCTTCTCATGAGTCACCCTACTTGTATTGGTGGTTTGGTCATGGTATTTCACGGGTTGAGTGGGGCTGGTGTTGTACTCAGCGTTGGACTTGGAGGGGGTGCTCATCTTTGTGGCCTTGTCCAGGGATTTTGTTGTGTATGTTTGGAGCTATACTCCTTGGTGTGACACTGCTGTTTTCTACAACCAGGGATGGAGTTGAAGGGGGTTCTCAGGTGGTTGGCCTGCTTGTTGTGTGGCTTTGCTTGTCCCTTGCCTTGATTGTCATTCTCGTTTGGTAGTGGTGTTGATCGGAGGAGTTTTTGCCGCTGCTTTGGGTTCTTAAGGAGAGCGTGCCTGTTTCACGGGTTGGCATTTCCCTATGAAGGTTTGTCGGCCGCACATGTGCGAATGGCACTAGTGGCTATGGGTGTGGGTTAAGGCATGCATCTACGGGTGGTTGATTCCAAAGCTGGTGTGTGGAAATGTCTACATGGCTGCAGCTTACTAGATTACTTGTGCAGCTGTAGTAAACCCTAGTGGCTGGGTGACAATTTGTGGTTTGGTTATCATATAGGTGACAAGAGGGGCTCATCAGACATAGCTGTCACTCTCAACAATCTAGGGGAAATTCATTATGGCAGCACTTAATGCTAAGAAATATTTTGGTTGGGTGTGTAGAGAAGTTTACAGTTTTCTTTTCTTTTGCAGATCAATGAGTGGTGTGCGCATAGTCAACATTGGTGCTGGTAGCTTGCGTGTGCAATGAGTTTGTAGATGGATGAGCACCATGTAGGCATCAGTCAGTGGCATGAAGGAGATGGATTCTGCTTGGCTACATAGGCTGCCCTCTGGAGTGGTGCACCAGGAGGTCGCAGGTGATCCTATTTTAGTTTATTAGTAGAATAGGGTCCATTTTCACTTGGTCAGGATGACAGTGGTATGGTTTGTTGATACGGTCAGCTGAGGCATGTTAGGTTGGGTTAGAAGAGTTAGATGCTTATGGCAGGATTCTGGGGTAGCTTTTAGAAGTAAAGCATAGGGAATGGTGTTGCTAGCTTGATATTATGGCATTATTGTTCATAATGGGTCGTTGGTGTGATGGCAAGATTGCTATTAAATGAAATTTGGAAAGAGATTTCATGTGGATATTATATTCATTGGACAGAATGGGGCTGCAATCTGACATAAGGTTATGCAATGACCTCTGCATATTTTCATGTGGAATGGGCTAAGTGTTTTGTTGCTGCTTGGCTGGTAATGATCCAAGAGTCATTACGAAATTTGAGAGATGTCAACTTGTACACATTTTGGTTAGGCAAAACTGGGTACACTGAATGATGTTTGTCTTCATGCCTTTAACAGTGTTTAGGTGTGGGTTTGGTCAGTGAGAGGGGCAACAGCCTGGTCAGGCTGGTTGGACAGAGAAAAGGGGCAGGTTTGGCCTCATCTGTTCCCCCTCTGGTGTTGAATGTTTAATGCAATGAGGTGGGAAGGAAAGTGAATGGCTACACTGCTTGATAAGTAAATAAGCAAACAGAGCTGCTTATTTGGTTGGAGGTGTAATTCAATAAACTGAAGGTGAGTGGTATAATGTTGCCATGTAAGTGTGAGAATAAGTGAGCAAATGGGGGACGCTGCTTATTTCAAGGGTAAATGATTACGCTGCCCTTATGGTTTATTTTATGTTTTCTTTCATGGATGTTATTATCACCTATGTCATGTTTTGGTTGAAATTAATAACTATTGGTTAACAATCATGTTTATGGAAGTTTAATAAAGGTCATTAAATGTCATTTGGTGTGATGTGTTTATTGAAGGGGACCAGGACAATAGACATTACAAGCTAAAATTCATAAATAATAAGGTGAAAGTTGGATTCATAAACACCCAGACCCTCATTAAAAAATGCATAGAGGCTTATCTTGCATTGGGGGGAACTGGGGCATGTGCTGTCAAAGGTACATTTCAAACTTCATTCTAGCCTTCCCCAAAAGCATGTTGCAACTACTTCTACTCAGTTTAGTCCACAGAGCATGGAGGTCATGTATCTATTATCAAAGTCAGTCCTTTAAAAAAGTAGTGTTATAGAAAGAAATTGCGTACATGATTTATTCCGCACCTGGGTTACAGTAAAGATTATAAACTACAATTCTTTAACACATTATCATACCCGCTCTATATTAAGAACATGACCACTTCCTTGATAAACATATACACCTCCCAATAATGGAAAGTACTTTTGTACCAGGTGATCTAAGTTATCCCTCCAGGGACTGGGACAAGTATATCTCAACCAATGCTCAGGTGCAAAAACTACTTGACTTCATAAACTCTGATAATGTGAAATAAACTTTTTTCCAATCACTGATGGCTAAAGTCTGTCTTGAAGATGCTTTTCTATAGTGCAGGCCCACCTGCAAGCCTCTTTCATACCTGTCCATATCATGCAGCAGTAAATGGATTCCCTACCCCATATAGCATTTGTAAGATGGTCAAATCCTTAGTTGTGGGGAGGAAGGGCCTGAGAGTTCTCATGGCTGCGAACAGAAGACATGGTCTTTATTGTTTTCTCTCTAGCCCCATCTATGTGCCTGTAATGATTTAATGAATGTGTTACGGTTGCTAGGAATGGTTTGACCTGACCCCAAGGCTGGAAACACGTAGTCTTGTCTACCTTTTTATTTTGCATACTTTCCCATCAATGGCCTCCAGAAGAGCATAATTGAATAAATTATCTCACCATCCTTATAAATCCATCCATGAATCTGGGAAAGGTATCCAGTATTTAGTTTAATACTTCCTATCCTAGCACCCCAGCCATCTCCTGCAGTTACAAGGGTGCTATTCTAACATAGAATTAACTGGGTTGTAATCAAGCCTTAATCCATCTTTGCCAGTGCAGCCAACAGAATGCAAAAACACCTAAAATGTAAAACCATGCAAGAGATCATTGTGACAAATGTCCCAGAGCAGCATGACACAGTTCTGAGTAAGATGAACTTAACATGCATATAACAGGCAGCGGGTTGAGAACATGGCTTTAGATCTGTTTAACTTCAGATGTTGACTGTAGATATTTATTAATAAACATTTTAATTAAAAATATCTGTCTTTTTTTCAAATGTATATTATACTAATAATGTCTTTTGTATTTTCTCGGTTATGGGTCGCCACAGAGGAACTCTGGTCCACTAATGATTGGCAGTGGATTTCTATGGTGCCGAGTTGCCAGCCCGACGCTCAACCTTCAAAGAAGGCACAGCCATTCATGCTCGCACCTACCTGCATGTCTTTAACGTCACTCGTATATTAAACTATGATGTAATAATTACAGCAGTTTAGAAGGGGCAAAGAAAAGGAAAGTCAACTGTTTAATTGTGGCTGAAAGTATTCTCCACAAAACACATCATTAACCTTCATTTAAAGTGCACTTGTGTGTTTGTACTGCTAATGATCTTTAAGCTGGAAGAAAATGTTTAATCACACACACACTGATTATTTTGCCATATTACAAGAGTTTTTCCAGGTGAACTCTTTGCTCTGTGCTTTCTGTGCCATGTGTACATGCCCTGGCCCCATTACCTCCTAAATCTCAAAGACACAGTAGGTGAATTGGCATATCTAAATTTTCTAAAGGTGTAAGAGGTGTGTGTGTGTGTGTGTGTGTGTGTGTGTGTGCATGAATGCGTGTGTGCATGCATGCATGCTTGTGTGTGTATGCATGCATGTGGCTAAAAATCCAGGCAATGTACTTTCGTTTCCCTGCTTACCTTTGATGGTGGATGGTGATGGCACTTCATGGGGTTAGTATAGGAGTCAGATACAACTTAGCAACATTGGATGGATGGACATAATGCTACACTTTGAGGAGGTCTCTTTGAATTAAACATATACTGCTTAGCTGCAGCAATATTCAACAACTGTGTCCTAATTCAGATTGTGACTTTAACTGCAAGACATGACTTCAGAGCCAGAAAAGGGATCACCCTTGATGGGATTACCACAAGGTCGGATAACATAATGTTTGTTTGTGCACTGGCATTATCTGTCTGTTGATTAAGTCCATATTTGGCAAGAGACACAGCCCTTAGAAGTTGCAAAGTTGTCATGAAGTTGTGTGACTTTGGAAGATATTATATTAAGTAAGAGATTCAGAATGCAAAGACTATGCATGGGAGTGTGGGAACCTTGCCATTCCCACTTCAAGCAGAGCTGATAGTTTATTGTTTTTTGTGTTGTCTTAGAATGATATTATTCGTCAGTGAACCAGAACTCAATGAAATAATACCCTTTCCTTATCCTGACTAATTATGGAAAATAGTCACATACTAGTCCTTTCTGACTGAGAACAACAAATTGCTGTTTGAAACTTGCCATAATCTTGAACCTTGACTTTTAATAAGGAAAAAGAAATGTCATCTTATGAGGTCTGGAGCACATAATGTTTGAATTTCAAGTTATCTGCTGTATGAATCTGCTCTCTCCACTGATCTTCTCAGTGTCTGTCAAGTTATCTGCTGTATGAATCTGCTCTCTCCACTGATCTTCTCAGTGTCTGTCAAGTTATCTGCTGTATGAATCTGCTCTCTCCACTGATCTTCTCAGTGTCTGTCAAGTTATCTGCTGTATGAATCTGGTCTCTCCACTGATCTTCTCAGCGTCTGTACAGACTGCACTGGACTAATGTTTTCCTACTTCTTCTTGGTAGCTGAAGAAGGAGTGAGCTAATTTAACTTTTGTTTCTGAAGAGACTCAGGGGTTGTGTGTGTAAAAAAGTTCTTATCCTCATGTCTGGAGTAAGTTCCAAAACAAGTCTCCAAAACTAGCTGGTCTTTTTACAAAGCAACTGATCACCTATTTTATGCTGTTCCCCTACCGTCTACCAGAAGAGTTCTAGAAAGAATTTATGTAGTCATTGCTAGAAATGAATGAGAGGCAAACTATAACCTCTTGGCATCTGGTAAGTTTGTCAGTTTAGTGAAAAGAATTAAGGGTATGAGCTGTTAAGAAGTTTTACCATGGTGTCCTAGATAAGATTCCTTCAGCCTGTTTTAATCAAGTCACTTAGTGCCTCACTCTTTGACTCTTTGTTCCTGAAGAGGTACCCACTTAGAGGATTTTGGTGTCCTCTGAGAGGGTCATGATGGCACGATTCCAAAAAGGCAAACAAACTGTTGAAAACAAAAAGAACCAAGGAATAGCGTTTCGCAAAGCCCGTACACTATTCGTATTTTGTTGTATACCATAAACGATATCCAAATACAGATGGAGCAACAGTTGTTCAAAGCTGTAATGTTAGAACTTTTATTAAACAAACGGAGAGATTAGTATCTCTCCTTCTTCAGACAAAAATAAAACATCCACTTGTAATAGCTGCCCCATTAAATAGGGTGTCAATTATCCAATTAACAAACTGCCATTTCAATTAAAATGCATACCTTAACAGTTTGCTTAAATGTTAAAAGCATTAAAAACTGTTGTTTAAAACCAGGTCCACAATATTACCCCATTTTTATTGTCTAAAAATACTGCTCTAAGTAGCCCCATCGCATGTACTAAATACACAACCATTTTAATTACAGACGTTAATGAATATAATTGTGCTATACAATATACAAATAAAAAAATAATAAAAAATATTAACGAATAATAAAAAGCAAATAAACCATAAAAAGCTCTTTAAAATAAAAACCCCTATGGGTTAATATTGTTGTATTGAAAATAATACATAATGGGTTTCCTTTCAAAAACCGGAATCATATCAAAGACACCATAAACTTTGTCAGTCAACCTACATTCCCATCCTTAGTTGGTTTATGTTTAGTTTCATTGAATTTAAATTAAAACTAAATTTGAAACTGTTGTATTCAACTAATGGTGCTAAAAAACTTCTTTATTAAGAACCATTAGTGACCACCTTGGACCAAAAATGATGCAAGCTGACATGAAAATTCCCAATGTAATGTTAACGATAGTCAACTTACTTAAAAATTATTTTATGAAAAGAGCTGTTACTGTATATTTCTATAACCATATTCTCATTACCATGTTATACTGTTTACAAAACAACACCTTATCTCTTAAGTGTCAGAAGCTTCAAAATACAAGTGAGTGATATAGCTTCATTCAGGCCCGGATAAGTATGTCTTAGTTGCCATAGCAACTCTTCTTTTTCTAGTATTAGTTGCCATGGTCCTAAACTAGCTTGTGCCTTAATTTGCTTTAAAACAGAAAAATTAAAAAAGTGGTCATTATTCTGAATAATGTGATAAGCTAATGCATTATTCATGTCCCTCTTAGAAATAGCATATAGGTGTTCATACATTCTTTTGTGCAATGCCCTTTCAGTCTTTCCTATGTAAAAAGCAGGGCATCGCCCACAGGTTGCTGCATAAACAACTGCCCTAGAGGAATAAGAAAAATTGCCAGATAGCCTATATTTTACATTATTTATTGTAACATAACTGCCTTCCTGTACGGATTTGCACTGGTTGCAAAACCCGCATTTGGTCATACCCTTAGCCTTGTTAAAAGTAGTATGTTTGTTCATCTCCAGAAGAGCCTTTAAATTAAACCCTTTTCTGAAAGTCATATTAGGTGTTGAACCTAACAATTGGCGCAGGTTTGTGTCTTCCATTATGCTTACCCAATTTTTCTGTAAGATGTTCCTTATAAAATGATGGTCAATAGAAAATGTGCACAGAAACCTAACTCCCAAATCTGGTTCATGATCCCTTCTGTTGTGGTTAACCTCCATGTTATGGTTAATTGTGTCATTTGACTCTTTTCTATTGAGGATGGGCTTAAAATATCCGGATTCTCTTTTAAACCTAACTTCAGATGAAATCTCTAAGATAAGTGAATCGGGATATCCCCTATTAGAAAACATCCTAGTCAGGTTGCTGCATTCATCATGGAAATCTTCATCTTTGGTAATCATGCGTGCCGCCCTCACCATCTGCCCTTTAACAACCGCTCTTTTTTGATGGAGGGGGTGGCAGCTACCAAAGTGAAGGAAACCATTGGAGTAGGTGGGCTTTCTATAAATGTTACTGATGAACCTAGCAGCATGCATGTCTTTGTTCAGCTTTATGTCCAAAAAATTAATTTCAATGTTATTCACTTCAAATGTGAAATCCAAGAAGTTAGTCATAGATTTAATATTATCTATAAATGCGATCACAATATCTGGAGAACCTCTCCATAACATGAACATGTGTGTACCAGGCGACATGCTCCTTAAACAGGGGGTTTTGAACAAGGTGTTTTCCCATTGGGCCATTACTAATTTGCAAAAGAACCCCCACAAGGTGAACCCATTGCCACCCCAGAAGCTTGTCTGTATACCAAGTTATCAAAACTAAAAAAATTGTATTTCAATACTAATTCTAATAGGGTCTCAATTATGTAGATGGTATCCTGTTCAACCTGTCTAGCCTCCAGGAATTCCCTGACCCAATTCAACCCTAACTGCTGTGGGATGACAGTATATAAATTTTTAACGTCCACAGTCAGAAAACTTAAGGTAGGGTCAAATGATATTCTGTTAATATTGTCCAGGAACCCCCGTGAGTCTTTGCAGATCTGAATCTCCTTTTCTATGTATGGTTTTAAAAGACTATCTACATACTTGGCACAGGCAACCAAAATAGACCCCCTGCCATCAACTATAGGTCTAAAAGGGGGGTCAATGATGGATTTATGCATTTTGGGGGCTCCAAAGAAAGTGGGCATTCTCGGTGCTACCATATTTAAATAGGAATGTACTTCCATATCAATAAAATCTTCCAGAAATAAATCCTCAAGTGTGGACCTAACCTTATTATATGCTGTATTAACCTCATTAGTGCTAGTTATTTCATATGGGCCATTATTCAAATGAGCAGTAAGTTTATTGATGTAATCAACTTGATTCATAAAAATAAGCCCGTTTCCTTTATCGGGTTTCATAACTCGAACCTTACAATCTTGTATTAATTTAATGAAATCACGTTCTTCAGATGTTATATTTAAGCTGCTTTTATTTTTGTTGTTAGCTATGCTTCCAGCCAAAAATCTTAAATCTAGCTCACAGGATTTTTCAAAAATTTTAAGGTTGTTAACTAGTGGAGGGTTAAACAGACTAGATATCCTAAATGGCCTAATAAGTGCAGAACTTTTACCTAAAGTGGCCAACAAGTTTAACTTGCGAACATATAGTTTCAGGTCCACAATTGTTTTAACCATGTCCATATGGGTGTCAGGTACAAAGGACAGCCCTTTAGAAAAAAAGTCAGCCATAGCCGTAGAAATATTGAGGGTGGTATAATTAAAAATCTTAAAATCCCCCTCATTACTGCTTACAATGACTGGCTGACTAAAGTCCATCATCATTTGTTGTTCTGGTTCTGTTTGTTCCTCAATGTCATCTTGTTGTTGTTCGACCTCAGGTTCCTCTGTCGATGATGGCACAAAGTTTACAGTCATCTGCTAACTTAGTGAGCTGTAAGTCCTTTCCTTAACAGTAGCTTTGACCTCTGAGGAATAAATGCCGCACAGGAACTCTAGGGTTCAGCCTTTTGGAGGAGGTAGATCAGCCATTCTAATTACTACTGTATTCACTCCATCATCCTGAAAGGCTCTTCTAAAATGGTTCCAATTCCATGCAACTCCACTATCTAAGAGAGTAAAATCCTCCATTGTCTCTTTAGGCAGAGGCTCCTTAGCCACCTAGAAGAATGTGCTTCCAGAAAGAAGGCAGATTGCTCTACAGTTGCACTAATTGTCATAAATCTAAGGTAACTGCATTATCGCTACACTTATTATCTCAAACCTGAGGATAATCATAGCACTGCTGCTCTTAATATCGCAATCCTGAGAGTAGTATTACTATTACATTCATTATCACAAATCTAAGATAATTGCACTACTGTTATAATCATTACACAACTGTTTCACTGCTCTCTGCTCTTCTTTCCTTAATCCTCTCACTTACACATCATCTCACTTCATCTTTCTTCATCCTGTTGTACTTTCCAAAATTTACTTCCTTCATTCTCGATCCATGTTCAGTTTTCTCACATTCTGTATTTCATCTATTGTTGAATATATTCATATAGTTTATTTTTTAGTTGTGAACAGAAGCAATTACCTGTGGAATGCCCAGGATTTTTTCTTGGGTCTTGTACTGTTTAAATTCTTAATGACCCCTTTGTAATGGTGTCTTAAAGTGAGGACATGGGAGTTTGTACAGAACATGAGAAACAAGGTCAATATTGAATTAGTTTTGCATTGAATCTTTTCTCTCCAAGATTGTTTACAAAAATCGGCTCTTTGTGGTGGAAACTATGATATATCATTCATTAATATAGCAATAACCCATGTCTGAGTGTGGGTAAATCCAGCATTACCCACACCCAGCCGTGGGTTATTGCTATTATACAATGGTGTTTGTTTTTTGTTGTGTTATGTTTGTGTTGCTGTTATTTAGGTTTTTGTATGCTTTAGTTTGTATTCTTGCACTTTGTCTGAGACAAAATAGTCCACAATTTTAGTTCATGTTTATTGTTTATTTGTCTTTTTATTGAAATTCTTTTCCTTCCGGCTTCTATGGTATAGCTGAAAAACTCTGGGTTTCCATACATGCTCTCTAGCAGGACTTTTTCGTTAGTTGCTTTGGAGGTAGGTTAGGGAAGCTGGGACGGTACTTTTCCGTTATGTGCCGGTGGAAACACAAGGTTAAGAATATGATTCTTCATGTTTCCCCAATAACAGAAAAGTACCATTTATTCTAAGTCCTATCATGAAGCAGAAGTACAGCACAGGTGAGATGAGAGAGGCAGCCACTCAGGCACAAAGGTTTAGGGGGCACTATCGAGAAGTGCAGTGACTGCATTTTGTGTTTTGTTTTTCTTTACTGGCATTTCGGAAAATTGTTAAAGAAAGCCACTTTCGTACATCATATGTTAAGCGTACAGTTTAAAAAAAAAAGAGGTAGAAGTCCTGAGGGAGGGTGGATCTGGCTTTAGCAAGTAGATTGCTCTTCATGAGCTGATGGAAGGAGGACTGTATAAGGAAGCAACTCTGGGTCCTGGGTAATTCAGCTACTATACCGCACACTTGTTTACTGCTATGCTATGTTTTTTTTGCTTCTTGTGGGATGCTTGGTGTGTTTTCTACATTTACATGTTTTGGCATCGCCGCTGCATGACACCTTAGTGGCCGGACTTTTTCGTTAGTTGCTTTGGATGTACAATGTCCACGCTGGTCGGATTAGCCAATCAGCGTGCACGCTTCTCAGCTTTGCCGAGTTTCCATTGTATAATAATAAATATGCTATGCTTAATTTCAGTTATAATAACTTCCATTATACATCTGAAGACCAACACATGTATTTTTCCAGAATGTGAGAAAGTTTGTCAGTGCAGAATGATGTTAGCCATAGATGTACAGGTAAAAATATGTAATAATGACTTATTACTACAGAGACAGAATGCCAGAGTATCCCGCTTTTATTTCTCTATAAACATACTTTATTCAGAAGCTTGCCTGTACTTCTTTACTTTTAGATCCTTTCCTTTGCTACATGTGTCCAAATATCCTCACTGAACTACTATATTAAAGTGTTTCCCAATCTTTGCAATGTGTTCATGGAGGTTGTAACATTTAGGTTCATAATTTCATAGCTAAGTACTAGGCTAACTGCCTTTATGGGTCATTTTAAGCCTATCCAATTTGTTTTTCATGCTCAAAATAACCTATCCGATTTGTTTATAGATTGATCTTACACAGAATAACTGGGATTATACCATTGATAATTTGAAAGGGACCCATGCATCAGATAGAGAGAGCATTTAGGGACTGTCATAGATCTAAGCTGTGCTTGAATATGGCCAGGGATGAACTTTGTTTTATGTGAATGGGGAGTCTGTTCCATAGCAGCGGTATCCTTTGCGAGATATACCTGTTCCTCCAAACCATTCTGTTGTTGTTGCAGAAGAGGTTTAGATCCATAGACAGAGTATTTCTGATGCTGTTTGACTTGCTGATGTGCATTTAATCCATCAGTAATGTGATGGCAGATGCCTTGTATGCCATACACAGGTCACCTGTTAGCAGTCTGTAGGATAGGAAGTATTGCAACAGCACTTTGAGTTAGTCCATGTAGAACATGTTGTTTAGGATTTGTATCCTTTTAGTAAAGTATCTCCATGGTTGTTTCAGCTGTTGCATGTGTCTGGACAGATACATGCCAAAGAAGGCATTATATTCAATGACTGGCCTAATAAGGGCTGAGTAAAGGGAGGCAGTGACATCCCTAGACCTGGACACAATCCCTTTGTTTATAAGATATATGGGTTTTCTTACAATGGGCACATATTGGTCAAAAGTTAGGTCTCTGTTTACATAATCTCCAAAATCCAGAACAACTTCATCAGCTTTTATGGGCGTATTTTCAATGTGGTAGTTAGCTGGAAGAGATGACTTCCCAATGGATACAATAATGCATTTTTTGTCATTTAGTTTCAGTCCATGATTTTGGCACCAGTTAAATATTTGGGATAAACCTTCCTGCAGGTTGGCTAAGTCATTTAGGCCATTCATTGTTTTATGACTGCTCATATGCTTATCTTTCTATTTTGCTTTTGGTCCAGGTTATGGCCTAAAAGGTACTATGGGTTTAATAGAGCAGTCCATTTACTTAGTTAAAAGTAAAAAAAAAAAGAGATTGATTAGCGTACATTAAAATAAGTTAACACAGCAGGTTAAGAAAAGTTGTCTTTAATTGTTTTATTTTTTTTCAGTTTTCTTATAACTTTGCAGTTGTATTATAGAGGTCTCAGTGAAAATAATTCACTTCACTTTCACTACTATCCATTTTTTAAATCTGCTTGCTTGGCTCCAGTTAAATCTGAAAATGATTTGATCAGTATATACATACTCTGATCTCTAGGTTAATGACTTCATACTTTGTCACACATATTCCTTTAGCAGATTCTTTGGGTAAGTTTATTATGAACGATTGTTCCATCGTGCAAGTAATATGTTAAATATTACCACTGCTTTGGATCTTCAGTTCTGGTTTATAATCCTTTAAAATGGAGTCCAAATGCTTATTTACCAGAAAAGAGTACACACATAAACTCAGCTTTACATTTTTGTCTGTTTATGTAAAAAAAAATTGAGCTACATTTCATTGCTTGATAGGAAGTAACTGACATTAACAGCTGAAAATAAATTTCAGATGCTGAAATAACAAAAATTGTCTTTTATATACTTTACATTGTAGTCTATCTTTTATGCTGAATCATTTTGAAAAACACAATTGTGCCTCTCAGTTTAAATTGAAAATGATGTGATAAAAAAATATTTATGCATAGCTTAGAGGATGATTTTCTTTACTCCAGTTGCAAAGGCACATAAGTGGAGGATGGACGTATTTTCTTCAAGAATGCATGTACCTTTTGAAGACCAAACTGATTAAAATGCATAGTGAACTGTGTAATCTTTTCCTAACATTTTTTCACAGTATGATATATACAAAGGCCGAGATACTTTTTTCAACAAATGTAAGTAATCACTGGTCACATACTGGCAGCAAGAAAGGTCAAGGAAGCATAAATAGGGTATTAATGAACTGTTAACAATAAAAAGAGAAGACTGAATGAATGTGTTACATTTTAATGTGGCTGTACATGACTCATTAAGAAGAGTAGGTGCCTTAAAAGTGTTTGTACTCTGCCAAATACAGTGAGCAAGGCATAGTCATCCTCAAAATGTTGAAAGAACACAGAAAAGTATTCATAGCAGAAATATGCCTGCTCGACTCATAGTGTCTCAGCCATTGTATGCTGTTATGCTCTTTCATGTTAAACAATGCAGCATTAAGCTAAGCTAAGGAACTGTGTAAAAGACGTGACTCACATTTTTAGTTATTCACTACTGCACAATCATACTTAAGAGACCTAATTAGATATAAGCTGTCAGTTGATATTGGTTAATGATATAGCTCCTCTGTGATTGACCAATGTCATGGGCAAACCAAGTGTTTTGAGTCTCTTGCTGATGATGATGTCACACAATAACATACAATCTTGAAGCACCATATTGTTATTAAACAATGACTGATTTGCTGCAGTTATAATACTTTTCCCATAGCTGATCTAATCATTAGAATGACACAATAGTACATAAACCTATAATTTCCATGGCTGTTATAAAACCTTGACCTGCTTTTTATTTGCATTTATTAGTCTGAAGGCTGTCATGCTTAGCTGCTTCACACTCATTGGTTTCAGTCAGTTGATTGTGCAGTGTTTTGGAAGAAAACATAATATAAAAAGTGAAAATAAATGCATTACCAGCCTAGAATGTGTTCTATAATCTTTATATTAACATGTAGGCTGTGCCACATGGACTTAGGTGTTTGTTAAATTCACAGTTTAGATCGTCCAAAACTATTTGTTCTGTTTATGTGATGATGAATAACTGGTATAAATCATTACAGGAGTGCCTTCTGCACAAAATGATGACAAAGTTTAACCCTGATGTTGCTTTAGAACATTACAAAAATATCTATATACTACAAATATATGGAATATAATTGCTTGTTTCCACCATACATTTCAAGCCTTTCTTAGAAGTTATACTACTGTAAATCAAAACATAGAAATATATAAATAGAAACAGTTTTATTTTCTATGTGAAGTGCAAGTTAGATGTAGCCTAAAATGAAAAATCTGGAATGATTTTGTGTTGGACTAATAAAGAAATGTAATTAAAATTTGGGATGGTAGAGTAGAGCAGCAGTTAGTGTTGTTACTTCGTAGTATTTGTTGCTTTGTATCATATGTTACTCCTGTTTAGTTCTAGAATGGGTACCTTAAATTTGAAGTCTGCATGTCCACCCTTTCTCTATGTAAGTTTTCATCATGAGCTCTGGTTTGTTCCCAAATCCCAAATATGTCTTGTAGGTAATCTGGGGATCCTTTAGATTTCCAGTAAGTGTGTACATGCCTGTGTGTCTGTGTGTGTGTGTGTGTGTGTGTGTGTGTGTGTGTGTGTGTGTGTGTGTGTGTGTGTGTGTGTGCGCGTGCGTGTGTGTGTGTGTGTGTGTGTGTGTGTGTGTGTGTGTGTGTGTGTGTGTGTGTGTGTATTGTGATGGGTTGATGCCCCACTCAGAATTAGTTTCTGTCTACCTTGCATTGAATGAATGCTTGGGATAAATTCCAGCTTCTTATGATCTTGAACTCAAGTATGTCTGTAATTAATAGTTCTCTACTGTCTTTTGTCTACTTTTCTGATATAATCCCTTCTTCTTTTACTTATACTCATCTTCTTCCTTTGTGTGCTCTTTTTGCAAGGTCTATTGATGCACAAGCCAGTGCATTTCTTTGTGCCAGTCCCAAGCCCAGATAAATGGGGAGGGTTGTGTCAGGAAGGGCATCCAGCATAAAATTTTGCCAAATCATACATACAGACAACAGTACAGATATACATATCGGATCGGTCGAGGCCCAGGTTAACAATGACCGCCACCAGTATTGTTGGCCAACAGGGTGCTGGTGGAAATTGGGCTACTGTTGGCCGAAGGAGGAGAAGAGAGGGAAGGCATGCCCAAAGGCAGGAAAAGGCTAGGACTATGATAGTGAGGGTCGGAAGTTTGAATGTTAGCAGTATGACTGGTATAGGGAGAGAGCTAACTGATATGATGGACTGAAGGAAGGTTGGTATATTGTGTGTGCAAGAGACCAGATGGAAGGGGAGCAAGGCTAGGTGTATCAGAGGTGGGTTCAAATTGTTTTATCATGGTGTGGATGGGAGGAGAAATGGCGTAGGGGTTATCCTGAAGGAACAGCATGCTAAGAATGTTTTGGAGGTGGAAAGAGTGTTGGATAGAGTGATGTTTATGAAGCTGGAAATTGGCGGTATAATGATGAATGTTGTTAGTGCATATGCTCCACAAGTTGAGTGAGCGATGGATGAACAAGAAAAATTTTGGAGTGAGTTGGATGATGTGGTGATGACTGTACCCAAAGGTGAGAGACTGGTGATTGGAGCAGATTTCAATGGACATGTTGGTGAAGGGAACAGAGGGGATGAGGAAGTGATGGGTAGGTATGGTGTTAAACAAAGGAATGCAAAAGGTCAGATGGTAGTGTATTTTGCTAAAAGGATGGACATGGCTGTGATGAATACGTATTTTAACAAGAGGGAGGAGCATAAGGTGACATACAAGAGTGGAGGAAGATGCACACAGGTGGATTATATCTTATGTAGAAGGGCCAGTCTGAAAGAGATTGGAGACTGTAAAGTGGTGGCAGGGGAAAGTGTAGTTAGGCAGCATAGGATGGTGGTTTGTAAGATGACATTGGTGATCAAGAAGAGGAGGATGAGTGTGAAGGCAGCACCAAGGATCAAATGGTGGTAACTGAAAAAGGGTAATGGTTAGGTGGAATTCAGGGAAGAGTTAAGACAGGCACTGGGTGACAGTGAAGAGTTACAGAATAGCTGAGTAACTACAGCAGAGTTAGTAAGAGAGATGGCTAGAAAGGTGCTTGGTATGACATCTGGAAAGAGGAAGGAGGACAAGGAGATCTGGTGGTGGAATGAAGAAGTACAGGAGAGTATACAGAGAAAGAGGTTGGAGAAGAAGATGTGGGATTGTCAGAGAGATGAAGAAAGTAGACAAGAGTATAAGGAGATGAGGTGCATGGCAAAAAGAGAGGTGGTGAAGGCTAAGGATATGGCGTATGAAGAGTTGTATGAAAGGTTGGACACTAAAGAGGGAGAAAAGGACCTGTACCAATTGGCTAGACAGAGAGATCGAGCTAGTAAAGATGTGCAGCAGGTAAGGGTGATAAAGGATAATGAGGGAAACGTACTCAAACGCGAGGAGAGTGTGTTAAGCAGATGGAAAGAGTACTTTGAGGGGCTGATGAATGAAGATAATGAGAGGGGGAGAAGGTTGGATGATGTGCGGATAGTGAATCATGAAGTGCAGTGGATTAGCAAGGAGGAAGTAAGGATAGCTATGAAGAGGATGAAGAATGGAAAGGCTGTTGGTCCAGATGACATACCTGTGGAAGCATGGAGGTGTTTAGGTGAAATGGCAGTGGAGTTTTTAACTAGATTGTTTAATGAAATCTTGAAAAGTGAGAGGATGCCTGAGGAATGGAGAAAAGGTGTTTTGGTACCGATTTTTAAGAATAAGGGTGATGTGCAGAGCTGTAGTAACTACAGAGGGATTAAATTGATCAGTCACAGCATGAAGTTATGGGAAAGAGTAGTGGAAGCTAGGTTAAGACGGGAGGTGATGATTAGTGATCAGCAGTATGGTTCCATGCCAGGAAAGAGCACTACAGATAAGAAGTTTGCTCTGAGAGTGTTGATGGAGAAGTACAGAGAAGGTCAGAAGGAGTTGTATTGTGTCTTTGTGGACTTAGAGAAAGCATATGACAGGGTGCCTAGAGAGGAGTTGTGGTATTGTATGAGGAAGTCAGGAGTGTCAGAGAAGTATGTAAGAGTGGTACAGGATATGTACAAGGGTAGTGTGACAGCGGTGAGGTCTCCGGTGGGAGTGACGGATGTGTTGAAGGTGGAGACAAGATTACATCAAGGATAAGCTCTGAACCCTTTCTTATTTGCAATGGTGATGGACAGGTTGACAGACAAGATCAGACAGGAGTCCCCGTGGACTATGATATTTGCAGATGACATTGTGATTTGTAGTGAGAGTAGGGAACAGGTGGAGGAGACCCTGCAGAGGTGGAGATATGCTCTAGAGAGAAGAGGAATGAAGGTCAGCAGGACTATGACAGAATATATGTGTGTGAATGAGAGGGAGGATAGAAGAATGGTGAAGTTGCAGGGAGTAGAGGTGGCGAAGGTGGATGAGTTTAAATACTTGGGATCAACAGTTAAGAGTAATGGTGAGTGTGGAAGAGAGGTGAAGAAGAGAGTACAGGCAGGATGGAGTGGGTGGAGAAGAGTGTCAGGAGTGATTTGTGACAGAAGAGTACCAGTAAGAGTGAAAGGGAAGGTCTACAAGAGGGTAGTGTGATCAGCTATGTTATATGGGTTGGAGACAGTGGCATTGACAAAAAGGCAGGAGTCAGAGCTTGACGTGGCAGAGTTGAAGATGTTAAGATTTGCACTGGGTGTGACGAGGATGGACAGGATTAGGAATAAGTATATTAGAGGGTCAGCCCAGGTGGAAGGTTTGGAGACAAAGCCAGAGAGGCAAGGTTACATTGGTTTGGACATGTGCTGAGGAGGAATGCAGAGTATATTGGGAAAAAGATGCTAAGGATAAGCTTCCAGGTAACAGGAAAAGAGGAAGGCCTAAGATAAAATTTATGGATGTAGTGAGAGAGGACATGCAGGTGGTTGGTGTGACAGAGCAAGATGCAGAGAACAGGAAGAAATGAAAACAGTTGATCCGCTGTGGTGACCCCTAATGGGAGCAGCCGAAAGAAGAAGAAGATTGAACATAGAAACTAGATGAACTGAAGATCTTCTGATTTGCTTTTTATATATAATGTATCCTCTAGGAGCCATTTGCACTATGATTGTAACTGCTGTCTGTCAGTCTGCAATGTATTCGACATGGTTACTCTACTGTCATTGGGCAATGCTTTGTGTATTAGCATTTATTTACATTTAAACAACATAATGTCATGTTTGCTATTGATGAATTTTGTATTCATTTAAGTCATCAATGTGTGTCTGCATTCAATTTACTAATAATGATACAACCCCAATGATATTTATTTTACCTTGAAAATATTCATATATGATGTGATGAGGATCAAAATACTACTTATATTACATAAAGCTTTTGACACAGTTCCACACTTTGGCATAACAGAAAAGTTGAATAAACCCCTATGTTGCTATCTGGATTGCCAACTGGCTCACAAATAGGACAGAGATAATCAAAATAGGGGACGCTACCTCCACAAAGAGACCTGTCAATAGTGGAGTCCCCCAGGGTTTTGTGAAGGGACCTTTCCTGCTTGGCATCACCTTTTCTGAATTAAAACCCAATACCGAAGGGCTTTGACTGACTAAGTTTTCAAATGCCTGTAAGGTAGGAGCAGACAGTGAATCCCCAAATGACCTTTCTATCCTACGGGAAGGTTTGTCCCGAATAAGTAACTGGTGCCAAAATCATGGACTGAAACTAAGTATCAAAAATGTATTATTGTATCCTTTGGGAAGTCATCCATGCTAAGGAACTAGCACATTGACAATATGCTCCTAAGCTGAACCCAGTTGTTAGAGATTTGGGACCTTATCTAAACAGTGACCTAACTTTTGACCAACATGTCCCTATTGCTGTAAGAAAGTCCTTCTATTCTGCACAGGTTATAAACAAAGGGATTATGTCTAGATCTAGGGATGTCACTGTCTTCCTTTACTCAGCCCTCATTAGTCCAGTCATTGAGTATAATACCCCCTTTGGCATGTATCTGCTCAGCCACATGCAACAACTGGTCTCTTTGTGGGGATAACTTCCCCTGTTTTGATTATTTGTGTTGTATCTAGGAGCCGGTTGCCAATCCAGGGGGTAACATAGGTATATGTTCCCAGTTTTCTTAGCTCTTTTACTATGCCTGAGTGAAGACTTTTGTCAAAAGCTTTGACTAGGTTGTGTACCATTTTGGTTCATCCATTGCTTTGGTGACCTTTTTAAAAAAGTCCACTAGACTAAGTAAGCATGACCTACCCTTGACAAATCAAAAGTGAGACAGGTCCATTGTTTGGAGGTTTCTTATGTCCTGATGTATTAGTAGAATGACAAGTATTTCCATGGCTTTGCATGTGAGGCTGGTCAGACTTATGGATCTTTAATTTCCTTGGTCTGTGGTAGGTTCTCCCTTATGCAGGGGAATGACTATAGCTCTTCTCCATTCACTTGGTACAAAATCTGTATGAAGTCTGAGACTGAAGAGTGTTGTTAGAGCTGTGACTCAGTTGTGCTTCATGCCATTTAAGATGCATATAGATGTCAGGGCCCATCACTGCTAGATTTTTAGCTTTTGATAACACTTTTAAGATTTGGTCTTGTGTGATAGCTGCAGGGACAGACAGAGGGGAGAGAGGGGTTAAATGAGAGCTACATTTATTGGCCAGTAGGTACACTGTATCTTCAGCATCATTTAGCTATGGACACTGTTATGTTGTGCTTTTGAAATTATGAACATAACTAAAAATGCCTTGTGATTGCCTTTGACTTAGCTCCTGAGTTGTTTGTTTATTTCAGTGACGAGGGCTCCAACATTCTGGGAATTACTCTTCTTACTTTTGGTCCAAATTATTTTCCTTTTATTGCAAAGTTTGTTGATACTATGATTCTATCTTGTGGGTTTGTTTATGTGCTCTGCCCTATGCTTATTCCAAAGAGTTGTTTAGTGGTATAGTGTGGTGGTATACCTGAGCCTCACTTGAATGTTTAGCCAGGAAGTGGCACATATTTTGACACACTCTCCAGCTTTTGGACTTCAATTTCTGCATTATTAAGTTTACTATAATTTGATTGAACAGTATGTGACTGAAAATGAAATGTTTGAAAGAATTTAACTGAAGACTAACTAAATGAAAGCAAATCAGATTAAAGACTAATTGATTGAAAGCCCACCTGACTGAAAAGCAATCGATTGAAGCCCATTTCACTGCTTCACTAATCACTGAAAATATTCAACATAAGAATATACAACATAAAATAGTGCTACACAAGCACTGATTCTCTGTGTATGGCGATTTATTTTCTTTCCTCAAGTGTTTGTACAGCCATGTAGTTATTAAATATAATTAAATGAGTGTTGGGGGCAAAGCACCCCACATGGGAGGTGCAGGGGGGGCTTGCCCCCTGCAAAAACACTATTTCATGTTGTATTTTCTTATGCTGAATATTTTCAGTGATTTGTGATTCAATGACATGGGTTTTCAGTCAAATGGATTTTCAGTCAGTTGGCTTTCATTCAAGTATGCTTTCAGTCACTTAGTCTTCAGTCAATTTCTTTCACAAAATTCATTTTCCATCAAGTACTGTTCGGTCAAATGACAGTAAACCTATTATTATCTCTTAGTCTAAGAGGTAACCTACCTCTGGATTGTAAATGCAATTTTTGGGGGTTCATTGATAATTGGGAAAATTGAGGCATGAATGGCTAGGCTTAAAAAGGCTAAAGAACTCTTAGCCTAATAACTTCCTATGAACCTATAACTGTATACTTTCTTTGGACTTCAAGCAGTGCCTAATATTCCCCTGTTGTTTGTCAGATATTTTCTTATAAGCACTGAGTCTCTGATTGTAATTAGAAATAAGATGACAAAAAAAGACATTTCATTTAAACATACCTCATTTAAACACAATATACAAATGCATATATTCAAAGTAGTTACATTTATTCCCACATTATTGGGACTAGACACAACTATCAAATAATGTATTACATTTATAGGCCATAACCTACTCACATTTCCGATAATCATGTTTAACCAGTCATACAGTTGCTGTAAGAATTGTGTCTTTGCGTTGCTGTTCCATTAGGCATAATCTGAAGCTAAGAAAGGTCCAGTGGTTGCTTCATAGCAAATTAATTCATCTGTTTACTTTCCTTTAGGAGTATATTTTACAGTGGTGTGGGTCCATCAGCCATAGATGTTCTGATAGTTGATTTTAAGGTAAAGGTAGACTGTAAGTACAGAGACTAGTAGGTTAGATGGATATACAAATGGTTCTGTGAAGTCATGATTCTTACATACTACCCCAGGCCACAAGAAAAATTAAGATTTTTTTTTATTTTATCAACAACTGTGGAAATATTCAGAAACATTTGGAAAAATTGCTGATTTTCAATAGCCAAGTCCATAGTTTTATTGTATTATGTACAGCATCTAGAAATTGCTTTAAGTTTTTTTAAGTTTTTTTCCTTAAATGGAGTACAAAGTAAGCTCTGCACAACATCTCTTCAAGAATACTTTAATTCACAACATATACATTTTAGACAATGTTTGGGTATTCCATCTTAAGCAGATTACAGTGGAATCTTAATTACCTGTGCTTATTTGCTGAAAAATTAATATATAAATCAGTGAATGAACTAGAGTCCCTTCCCCAACCCACAGTACATTTTAACAGTAAAATATAATGTCAAGACCTCTTAAATGTAAAGAACATAACTTGACAAAAAATGTGATAAGTGCACAACTTTCATGAAAATGGCCGCTAACAAAGGTGCTGACCTGTGTGCTTCTTTACATTTGATATACATCCAGTCAGGTCATTTAAACTTGTAAGAAATCATTCAGTTCAATTACATTGAATATATTCAACATTTAAAGTAACTATTATAATTTAAGATAAATCATTAATACTAGGGAAACTAAGCCATATATAACAAAACTTTGATATCACTGGCTCATCCATGTAGTGCATTTTCACTTCCTCCCAGACGTATTGTTTAATTGTCATTTTCACTGAAAAATTCTCCAACTTCTGTTTTAATGTAGGATTATGAGATCAATCTGTAATGTGTGGCTTTATTGCTGAAACCATGCAAAGAATAAATTACTTGAAAATGGTTTGGCTTGGCTTTCCTTACTACATACTGCAGTATATTTATGAAACTGTGTCTGATTTGTGTTAGATTTATTGAAATATATCAGTTGTTTTACCATTTGTTGTCAAAAGTAGAATGTCATAAATTAAAAAACGCAGAGAGCAAAATAATAAGTGCTAAATTACATGGAAAATGTGAGTATACTTTTACAATGGCTCTCCTCATAAGTGACATCACAAAGGGGTGGTTTCAATCCCTACCTACCCTAGCCTTAATAGAAAGTACACTATCATAAGATAAAGGAATATCACTGACCAAACAGATTTTCTTCACTCTCCCCCCAAATATATGCATTTGCATTTACCTTATAAATACTGTGCAATATAGAAAATTCTTTTTCTGATCATTCAGTTGCTCTGCTATCTGTGTCATCACACGAGCTAGAATGCCTATCCAGAAGGAAAGTGACAGTAAATCCTATAGCTCAGATGAAACTTTAATCCTTTGCTGTACTGTTAATGTTCACTGTTTTGTGGTACAATGCTCATCTTTTCAGTCATTCTGTCTTCTTAGTCTGAGCAGCATTTACATTGGCCAGTTTATACCATGAGGTAGAGCACTGTTCGTTCTGGACTTATTTACAGTAATGTTTAATTCTGTTTCATTTTGCTTTTTGCTGATACTAGCAAACAGTTTTTTTGTGCATCAATACATAATGCTAGTTAAAATTACAATCTTTTCGACCAGTTCTCTTATATGAATGACATGGGGTTCAAATTGCCCACCCCATTATAGCACTCATTTATACCTCTAAGATTTCATATTCCAAAACAAATGACAGGTCAGAATCTAATCACATTTTTTCAAGCATGTCACTAACTCTTGTTAGTGATACCTTTTAGACTTGTATGTCAAATCCTATAACATACTATAGTGTTCACGTTGCCTTAACTGTATTGAAACATTCTGCTTCAGCTCCCCACTGACTTCAACATGCAATTGGCACTGATAACTTACCACTTTGCATACATATCAGTCTGTTTGCTAGAGTGAATTCCTTAAATTAAAAACAATCATTCCCTGCTTTCCCATATCTATACCTCTCATTATAGTTTTACTCACATGTATTATCTTTTCTTAGACATAAACACAGGTCCAGAGAATGACATTAACAATTATGAATGTCAAAAATAAGTGTTATGTAAATGCTGGAGGTATCAGAAAATGTGCTTATCTAACTAATTTTACACAGGTTACTTCCAAAAAAATCTGATTTAAAATAAACTCTCTCCTATCCTCTGTTATAACTATTCATCATTGTCAAGTACCTCACTTCACAAGTTAAAGGAAACAGAAGGATGTATGGTTAAGTCTTGTACCAAGTATGATATAACATGCAGTCTGACTGCTAGTTTTCAAATTAGTTCTTTAACAACAAATGAAAAATATAATGGATTCACTCATGAACTGTTGAGTGGTTGTGTTTACTAAGACCTTTTCATAACAATAAAAAAAATAAACCAATTATTATATGTTTTTATCAGAAGAATCATTACTTTAAATGACCTGTCATACAACAGTAACTTAAAACCAATAAATCTCTCATATTTTCATATTTTTTGCTGTGATTTGTCTAATCTGAGATGTACGTTTAAGGTAAGCTTCAAGATACATCTTTATTTGAAGACAGGGAGCTAAATTATTTTCAATTGCCAAAAAAATAATGTTCACAACTTAATGAAGAATTCTACAATCATACTTTGATTGGGTTTATGAAGACTTTTAGTAATTATGGAAAGAAATGCTGGCAGAACAAAAATTTATGACTGTAATTTAGAAACCGTAAGAGGAACTCAAATCTGTCATGTAAAAGAAAACGTCTGGAGAGAATACTACAGTAGGAAGTTTATAGGGGTCTATATTATAACATCAAAGTCTTACAACTTTGAATGTTATAATATCGAACCCAGTAGAGCGAACGCTGGAAATAGCGAAGCTGCAGAACACCGAATACTTTCCTAGGGAAAGTATTCAGTGGGCCATTTCTGCAGCTTTGCTATTTCCTCGACTGTGGAGTGAAGGTTATGGACCGGGTTAAGGTAAGTGTGTGGATGAAGGTGAGTGTGCGATTGGGTGTGGGTTAGGTGAGTTAGGGTGTGGGTCAGGTAAGTGTGTGATTGTGTGCACATGAGGGTTAGGGTGGGGTAGGTGAGTTAGGGTTACGGAGCGTGTAAGGTGAGTGTGCGATAGTGACGGACCTTAGGGTTAGGGTTGGGTTAAGTGGATAGCTAGTGGTGTATGTATGGTTTAGTGTAGGGTTTTGTAAAGTGTGTGTGGATTATATATTTTGGTGTGCTTGTGCTGTGTGTATGTTTGTCGGAACAGCAAATTTTTTCCCTGGGAAAAATTCACTATTCTGACTGTACAGTTTTCTGGTGTTTCACTCTACTGGGTTCGATATTATAACATTCAGAGTTGTAAGACTTTGATGTTATAATATAGACCCGTTTATAGACAAGAAACTGCAATTCTCACATGTACAAATCAATAATCTTATTGGATATGCTATGAGCATTGAATTTCCTCTGAGAATACAGAGAAAACATACAAAGACACTAAATAATGGTAATGCCAAAAGCTCAGATGATATATTTAATAAGATTTACTATGGCGATCCTAGGGTCTGGGTGACAAATCAAAAGCTGAGTTTCAAAATCTATGTGAAAATGTTTTCCAGTTTCTTAAAATGGTTTAATAATTGTCCCAATCTCAAAAGTGAAACGAAAATATGGAATTCTCTGTTGATCAGCAATTAATTTGAAGTATGTGTCTCATTAATGTTGTTGTTGTCTTTCGGCTTTTTCCCGGTTAGGGGTCGCCACAGCGGAACATCGGTCTGCTAATGATTGGCAGTAGATTTTGATGAACGCCAAGGTGCCAGCTCGACTTTCAACCTTCAATGAAGGCACACCCATTTACGCATGTCTTTCGAACGCCCACCCAACTGCGGGGAGGACATGCAGACTCCACACAGAAGGCACTCCCCGCACTCCAGCTGAGAATCGAACGGGAGAACCTCTTGCTGTGAGGCAACAGTCTTCTAGGAATTTAAAGATTAATGAAATCATATTCTTCTTTCTCAAGCCCAATTTGCCTACTTTAACAGCAGAATGCAAACTGAGACATGTTTTTGGCTACAACATATAATTAAGAAAAATATAAAGATTTGTGCTCAGACCATGTGTCTTTTACTTATATATTTTAACTCATCATTCTAAATATGTTATGGATAATAGAAAATAAAGTTTAAAAATAAGTAAATAAATAATATAAGTCCTTGTGGTAAGGCACTTTTCAACATCTGCCCCAGTAAAATTGTCTAAAAACATCCCACTTGGATGTAACCCAGAGTAAATAAAGGTATGAGTCAAAAGTACTTGTTATCGCCTTGACAACTTTTAAGTTATATTGATAAAATCTTCAAAAGACTAGTAGTGGTCAGAAGAAACTCACCCAAACCAAGCTAGGAATTGTGCCCTGATGTATGCTTTATAGACAGCTTTGTTATTGTAACAACTTTGTTGAATAGTTTATAAATACAAATATGCAATTAAATCCATTAGATCGATCTGTGTCTACACATGATCCTTCTATAAACAATCATATTTTATTGTTAACAAAATATAAATATCAGCTTGCCATCTAAGGAGAAGAAGTAAAGTAGCACATAAAAATTAATGGTTATAAGTTATGTTAGGAATAGTTTATAGCTATTCACTATCTCTATGCTCACTCATAACATAGAAATAGTAAATAGCCATATATTTGAGATTTTTATTTTCAGTGGGAAAAAAGGGTACAACACATTAACTTCCTGAAGCAATAATCAAAAGATTAAGCAACATATTGTTATCAGTAGACAGACCTTTGGAGGGAATGACCATAATACCATTGTCAGAGACAATGTGGGCACATTTTGCCCTCTTACATCTTATGGAGCAGAAATGTTTTTTAGGTGGTAATCATGTTGGTCTTGTCAAGCTAGTTAAAAGAATTCTGATGAAAGCATTGTAGTTATATAAGAAATTTCCTCAAATTTATTTAAGGTATAAATTGGATTAGGTACACAAAAGCTTTAATGGATAATCAAGTTATTGCCAGGTGGATAACTATGACTGGAATGGAAGGGGTGAATTTATTTGGGTAACATGAAAGATCAATTTTGAGTGAAACAAGACATTTAAAATGTGCTTTTTATAAATGTTTTAACAAATTGGATAGTGTAGTATGGCCTAGATTATCTTTGTAGATACCAGAAGAACATACTTTGACAATTTCTTATGCCTGTTGTTGATATTTTAAAGTTTGGTAGTAAAGAAACATGGATACTATTAAACTAAACTTTATAAATATTAAAAGATATGCCACACTAAACAATATTTATGAATAGGTATATATTTGGTAATTTGAGATACAGAAAGGCACCCGAAAGAAGCACAGTGTAAGCAAAAAAATAAATAAATCTTGTATAAATACCTGTGCAGAATGAAAGAAGATGAAATTCAAGTTAATGAAGTAGACAAGTGCCGTCTTCAAAAGGAGTCTGAGAAAGTACATGTTAACAAATGTGTTTGACTGTAACATGTTAATAACTGGTCTGCAGGTTTAGCAGATGAGGTAGAAATTTTATGTTCACTGCAGTAGCATTAGATGACTCATTTTATCTTAGAACTTATCTGCTATGCAACAAAAAAGATGGAAGAAAGCAAACAGCAGAAGTATGAGTAATGACTTTTATTAAGTGATGACCGTATGACTCGTGCAATGTCTCATTTGATAAAGCACAAACTGAGGTACCTTGAATATGCAATTTGTATGTTTGTTGCATTTAGTGGTATATTTTTAAAACACGGTATTTAGAAATGTAATTAGCATTTTGTAAATACTTTACTTATGGTATATTTTATGTCAGAACAGCTATTGTTGAACAAACAAAATAAAACATGAAACATGAACTGTCTATGAGCAACATATAGGGTATGATTGCTTTGAAAATGGTAGAGACTTTTGGGGAATAATGTATGGAAGAACCTTGTAAAAGTGAACATCACAATATGGGGAGAAAAGTATATTTTAGAAATATGCCCCACTTATGGAGGTTAAGATGATATAATGAATATATGTGAATTGTCATGATCCAGGCAGTAATGGCTTTTGAAATAAATTGGTTATAAACAGGTATGCATATGAGTTATTCCACTATTATGTGAGTAAAAGATATGGAGAAGAGGAACGCTTAAGGAATGCTACATGATGGAATAGCACTGGATTAAGAAGAATGGGGTAAAAGGGTGAAAGTTGATGATTTTTTTGGATACTATAATTATTGGCTTGATGGTATGCATATTATATCACATTTATTTTGATGTATAATTGTCAATGAAGGATATTTAGAAGGATATGTGAGAAAATGTTGTTGCAGAGATATGGGAAGTTTATTGTACAACTTTAAGGCAATGACCAAGAACACATTCACCAAAGTCATTCTGAGATGGAGACTTCTTAATAAGTAAAACAAAGATAATAAAATGGAGAATGCTATTCCAGCAACGAAGATTGTGTAGGTCATTTATTAAGTATGGTATGGGATAGTCAGTTAGAAATTGTGTTAATATTGATTAAATTCAGGCTAGTGAATGGCTAGAGAAAGAAGCAACAGTGTGTCCTAAAGATATACCTAAATACAAACCTTGCTGGTCTTTTGTAACTGTATTTAAGACATAAAATCTTGACTTTCTACTGGAGTTGCTACTATTAGAACTATGCCTCTCAGATGAGATGTAAAAATGGGCTTTGGATAATCAGATTTGAGATCACTTCTTTTTTGGAGTATTTTCAGGCATAAATGTGGGAAATAGTGCTACCACATATGTCAGTGCTCTGTATGGGAATCATTTCATTATGGGCTATTCTTCTCAGATTAACTAGGAGATTGTTGGAGAACATCAGGGTACAAATAGTGGTGAAACTGGACTGAAAATTCTGGTGTAGTTCTATGGGATTTTTGCTTGATTTTACTAATAGGATATTATCTTCAGAACTAACCATGTTAGGATGACCTTGGTCACTGGCTAGGTCACTGGTAAAGAGTGAAAACTACAGAAGCCTTAGCACAGAGCCCTATGGACCCCCAGTTTGTAGCAAGCCTTGTTGTGATAGTATCTTATTATAGTACTCCTTAATTGTCCTGTTGTTTGTGTAACTTCAGAACCATTTTAGGGTGTTAATGTTGAAATTATGCACAATCATTTTATTAATCAGGAGGGACATACTGTTTCAAAGACCCTGGTTGTATCTATGAAAAGCTCTACTGTCAGTAGTCCATTGTCCATGCTTTTGAACATGGAGTCAGTGGCTGAGTATGTGGCATTAATGGTAATGAAACCATTGTAGACATCAAGTCATTTGTTGGTTAGTAGATCATATTGCTTAAGAGGTTTGAAGAGTTGCTTGTAAGCTAGTTTTTTTCAAAGATCTTTGGCTGAGGGTAGAGGTTTGCAATTGGCCAACAGTCTTTGCATCTTTTTGGGTGACTGACCTTTCTGAGGGGAATAATGGTTACATCCTTGTAGGGACTGAGAAATATTCCAGAAGTTAGTTTTAAGGGTGTATTTCAAAAATCACACATATTGATGTATATATTGATGTATATTATTTGTATATTCTTTTTCTGGGGCCATACAGTACTTAGCTAGCCTAGTAGTTTTATTTCACATTTTGTGTCATTGACTTTAATTGTGTCCTCTGGAGTAGGTACATGTGCCCACAGAGGAAGGCAGGTATATAATGCAGCTACACCATGGCTTAATATATATCCTTACTTAGTGTCATAGAAGGAATACTCACAACTGATGTCTTTTTAGACTAAGAACTGTAGCTGTTGTGTTTCATGGACTAGTAACCTGTTTTATGGTCCTGGCAAAGTATTTTGTAGTATTCCAGTATACTTGCTCGTAAGCAGTTTATTATAACTAGGATTGCTTTCATCTGAGAAAATAACAGAGACAACATCTGGAGATTAGTTTACAGTGAAAAGACATAAACAGATTTTTTATTATGTCAGTTGCCAAATGGGTTTTGAGTTTACAAAAAAAAATGAAATGTACAATAATTTAGAATAGTGCATTCAGATATCAAATGCAGATAGGTAACTTGCAGCGATATGAAGGGTGGGCAATAACATGAAATCCAACTGCAGAGAAAAACAGAAAAAATATATTTTCAGGACTGAGGTGTGCCACAGCTTACTATATATATGGGTTGGAGAATGGTCAAGGTAGGAAGCAATCAGCATACAAGTAGTAATTGTGATAATAAAGAATCCCAATTAAAATGCAAGAACAAAAAGATTATTGGAAAAAAATCATAAAATCAAATACAGGGAAGTTATGACTCAGGGTCTGCAGTTAAAAAAGACAAAAGAAGCTATAATGTGGATAAGAAAAAGTCTATGCTGTATAAGACTTAAATGTAGAGCTTTGTTAAAACATAAACTCAGTGGAAAGCTGCATCCCCCCACACACACACAAAAAAGAAAGAGATTTCCTTATGTAAAACAAATAAAAATCAAGTATATTTTGCAGTATTCAGGGGAAGCAAAAAAGCTGGACAAACATGGATACAGATCAGTCTATCTTACTGATGACAGGGAGAACTTGGATAGTCTGAATGTTTCTGATGAACTTTGCTACAACAATTTAAAGTGCATATTCCATTTCTGTTACATTATGACTATCAGATTTGAATGTTTGCTATAACACATGGCTCACATGTAATTTTTTATAGTTTTATTTTCCCAGAAATGGACATAAAAATGTGATGCCAGGTCAGGCCACCTCCATTAAGTGAACTTTTAAGCTTAATAAATAGCTACAGCTGTGTGGGTATTATTAACCTATGGATGGTAATAGAAATCATGATTACAGTATTTGAAATATTTATTGACAGTTGTTTGGAGGTGAATCAGGTATGTGTTTTTCATAGCTATCAGAATATGGATCAACATATGGACTGGTGACTATCCTTGATGGTTAGGACTTAAAGATCTGAACTGCACACCATAATGCTATCCTTGCAATGTAGGGTACATAAGTATTAGAAGATCACTAAATAAAATAAAAAGCGGCTGGATAGACAAAGACCCTTTGCGACCTCCTTGCAGTATGGGGAACATACTCCAAAGAAAATGTTTTTCCAATGAAGTAAGATGAGACAGGAGGATTTAGTTCCAGGTATATATTATGTTGTTGCTTGCATTTGCTGAAAAAAATATATTGTTATAATCCCTTCCTTGCCCAGGTAATAGCTAAAAAGGGTCCTTGGTCTAGTCCACCTGCAAAGTTAAAAATGTCAAATAAATACATAAACTGCTGAAAAGGTGGCATTTAAATGATTATAATTATAAGTAATCCAGACCAAGTGAAACGAGATAAGAAAGATGGAAGAAAGAGGAATTCTTTGCTGATTTCAACAATATATATATATATATATATATATATATATATATATATATATATATATATATATATATATATAATATATATAATCCTTTGATTTCACCTTTATACCTGTGACTCCATATCAGAAGCTCAAGAACTTCTTAAACTTGTGGCTGGCAACTTCTGTAGGGAGTAAGCTTCACCATGGCCCATACAGAAGACTTTATAATCAACTTTAAGGAAGCTTTGCTAATGGACAAGGGCTATAGCCCAGCAACAATAATTTCATTCAGGCACTCAAGTGAAATTATTAAATGACTATCACAGTACTTTCTGTATAGCTTACCTATAACCCTGCAGATGGACTTTCTAGTCATGCTAAGAGGTGCTGTAAGGTATGACTGTCAACAATCTGTGACAATAATCCTTTTTCTTTGTCTTTAAAATATAGACAGTTTTATACATGAAAGATGTAAATAGTTTTGTGCAGTTTATTATTTCAGAGAAGCAGAACATGGCTGATTTTTCTGTTGGCTTTTTTTTGTAAAGGAGAGCACTATGAAACATCGGTACAGTATGCATGCTGTTATAGAACATGATGGCATGTATCAAACTACACCATTAATCTATTGATTAATGGAAGCAAAGGTGTATTTTATGGCATTGCAATTATGAAATGCATGCACATTTTGTAAAGTGTGAATCTGAGACTGTCACTTCTAAAAGCTTTTATTAGACAAATCTGAGTTTTAGTGGGGCTTATTCATAAAGTTATGTATTTGGCAATTAAACCTTTTTTCTGATAATGGAGTTTAATTGAAAGACTAATTTGTCACTGGGCTGTGCTTTTAAGTTAGCTAAGGTTGGGAAGCTGTGGGGGATTTGAGTGAGGTCACAAGATAGGCTTAGAATGGAAGGGATTTTATATAAAATTAGTGAAAGGTGGGGGGAGTCCTCTTTCTCACTACAGATTAGGTTTGTGTACTTCAGTCTGTAACATCCAGGTGAACTGCTGGGGTTCACATTTTAGAGGCCAGTTATTTCTGCTAGAATGGAAGCAAGTTTCTTTAGTATCTACTGTAATAGAGGTGAGTAGCAAGGATTGTAATGATTTTTTTTCTAAAATAAGTAAAGATTCATAGGCCAGGGATCATTTTCTATAATGGGGTTTTGATTGGGGTTTATTAGTTTAGTATAAGTCCCTTCCCCTTCCCAGTTCTGTATTAACCTCATGCTGTATGTGAAGTTCATCACCAATGGGGTAATCATCCTTATTAGAAGATGTGGTTTCATTGTTTTACTATTGGAAAGGTCACTTTCACTTTGTCAGTTTAGCTGCCCAGATTTTGCTGGGGCTGAGCATCATGGTCTTGTAGATTTGAATCGATAGAGTGTGCATGCCTCATTAGAGAAGATAATTATTACTTTGGGCATGTTTTCAGTAAGAAGCAGTCTTAATGGAAGGTTGTTTAGCTCCTTGGTGGCCAGGGAGGTGAGAAGATCGGTTTTTGCTGTTTAAGTGCTTTTGTATAAAGGGAAGGACAGGATAGGCTTACGTGCAATCTAAAGGCATGAGGACATCAGCGGCTGGGTGCAGGGGTCACTAGGCAATGGCAACCTTCAGTGCAGCCAGTACTATGCAAGCAGGATGGTGTCTGGTGTGTGCTTATGGCATAGTTGTTGTAAATAATGATTTAAAAAAGGAAGGAAGACAGAAAGAAAGAAATGTTGAGAATCTGGGGGGGGGGGGTAGGGTGATGATCTGCTCTCTTGCCAGCTGCAGATCATCATGGGGTAGGGGTGCAGAAGACAAGGTAAGCTGGAGTTCCTCTAAATACCTTCCTCTGTCCAGATTTTAACATACTGTTTAGGTTTTTTGCCTCATACATTTGGTATATTCCTCATAACATCTGTGATTTTCTGAGTAATCATCAAGGATTGAATCTCTAAACATGACAGACATTTCAGTTTCAGTTTTCATATCCTTCAGAAATGCATGCAAATACAATACCAGTTATTCTAGCAACTTTATAAATTTGTAAAAGGATTTTTTTTTTAATTTGTCCCTATTTTTAGTCTGGGCATTTGCCTCATATTTTTGGTCTGTTACTTATAACATTTGTGGTTTTCTGGGCAATCATTGAAGATTGAGTCAATGAGTATGAGATTTGAGTTTCAGATTTCATATCCTTCAGAAATGTATGCTAATGAAATGCATGCTAATGCATTACCTGTTATTGTAATAACTTTATTAGTTTATAAGAACAATAGTTAAAAACGTGCCTCTATTTTTTTCAGTCCTTTGTTCCCCTATTATTTTGGCTTTGTTTAGAAATTTGTGCTAATAGGTTGAAAGGATGTTCCTTTAGTGCAGGATTTGAGTCCCTCAGCCTTTGCTTGTTAGCCTGAGCTGGAGTTGTCATCAATTACTGTGCAGAGTCCCTACTATTTAGAAGGAGACTTATGTTAAGCTTGCAGGGTTGTCCCTTCTACCCCTCCACCGATAGACTACTTACTGTACATAAAAACAAAAAAAAAGTAAATGAGTGGGAATGAATAGAATGTAGTAATGATATTACATAACCAGAAAGGGCGGAGGGACAGTACGGCTGCATAATTTGAGTGTTGATGCTCTGTTGTGTCTGTTTTATTGCTATTTGGCATAAGTGGAAGATTTAGTGAGACGCTAACAAGAACTGGTGTCATTAATCAGATGAGTTATTGCTGAGGCTTTCCAGGTTGAAGTATCTACAGGTGGATGGAAGCAATGAGGTTGGGTGGAACAGTAAGTTACTGCAGCCTCCATGACTACTACCGAATGATCCAAGAGCTCAAAAGGCTGCAGCAGAGATGCATCAGGGGAAGCCACAGGATGTGATAGGAAGTGTACAATGTATCCTGATCAAAACGCTTTCAACATCTCAGAAACAAACGACAGGTACTGATATTAATACGTTTGCTGGCAAGAGGACTTAGGAAACATTATGTCAGATGCTGACTGACTTACATTGTTGCGTGATTTGAATTTGAGGGTTAGGTGGAGATTGCTGAGTTTGCTAGGGACCAAGAACATTGCAGCCACCTGGGTGAGGGGCCCAAGGCACTGCAAAAAGATGTATAATTGACAGTAGCCAGGAGTGCTTTGGTAGGAAACGAGGCTTTTCTCATGTTGCCATGTTCCAGGTTGTTAGGTGTCAGGTAGCAGAACATAGTTCAGTCTGTTCTACAGAATGGGGCAGTTGATAAACCAGTCTTTGTTATAGTGCATATCTCACAGGTCATAAAGGAGAAGATTTGGTGGAGACAGTTTGTCAAAGTTTTTGTTTTCATAGATGCTGAGGGTGTAAGATGGGTGGTGGAGGTGGAGTCACCTGGAGTCAAGGATTTCCTAGCATCACTGGCTGTACTGGGGAAGAGATTTGGAGGGGAGTATCAGATGAGAACTTGGAACAATTGGGTTTGAGGTTTTGTTTATTTCAGTTATACTTGAAAAAGAGCCTCGACAGGCATTGCTACTGTTATTTTAGATTTTACTGGTCAAGGAGGCATAGCAGCTTGGGAGTGATAATGCCTGGCTTTGGTATGATCAATGCTTTTGTAAACTCAAGGCTGTGGGCAAGTCCTTGGCGTGGGAGCACAAACATCCTCACTGTCAGCATGTTTGCCCTGTAGGTGTCAGGTTTTGATGTAAAAAATAAAAGAGCAATTTATAGCACTTGTCTGCAGCTCTCTGTGGATTACGGACTGATGTCAGCACCCATGGTTCAAGTGGGTAGCCTATAGCACCTAAAATGTATAATATGCAGTTGAAGTATGAAGATGGGATAGTTAGCTATTAAACCTTATGCAATATATAAAGAATTAGATATGTGGGAACAAGATAACTAGGTGACCATGCAGTATCCTACCATGCAGTAAGTTGTGATACAATGTAATATGTGCCATATGTGAGAATCATGGGTATTGTCAGGATGCTGGGCTAATGCACTGGTAATACAGCCACATTTATCACACAGTACCTGGCACTTAATGGAATGTTGTGGTACATCTAGCCCTGTTGCTCAGGTGGAGCCCTGATAGCCACATGAGAGCAAACTATCACACCCAAAGCCTCAGGGGAAATATGTCATTCCACTGAAGGCATGCATGGTACTGGTTTGGTCCTGTGGTAACTCTGGGGAATAGATATGTAAATCCACACAGGCTGGGAGTATATCTATGAAAATGCTACAGTACCCTTAACACAGAAGCTTGAGAGATGGCCAATTTGTCCCAGTCTGTCTCTAAAGATCCCTGTGGCAAGTATAGTAAGGGTTATACATACATGGTGCTCACAGCAATAAAGCCTTTCTAATGTCCCTGTATGCTTTAAACCAGTCAAGCATCTCCTGCTTCTCAAAGTTGTAGAGAGTCATCTTTGCCTAAATCTCTTCCTTTCCAGGCACTGAGCACTTGTCCATACATCAATGTTTGGCATAGCGGAGGCAAGCAACTCAAAGCAGGAAATAGCAAGACTCACGATAAAACCAATAATCTACACTGATTGCAAACTGAGAAGAAATGGCACTCCATGCTTTATATAATGTATGTGTGCAATGCACATTTGCATAGCAAAATGCAACTCTGAATCAGAAAAGGCAGGAAAGGAAATATGTCATCATACCATTTGTACAGCATCTGCATACATCTCTTTATCTAATTCTAATTGTACATTCATTGGCATATGATTATCTATGCGACTTTTAATGGCTAAGCATAGGCACAGCTTGTGTTTATGGAATTATCCCATCTGCGCTTATATGTAATTTGCATGCACACCCACTGCACACAGGCATAATGACTATAAATACTGCTCAAAGTGTTATAAGTTACAGTTGTGTAAACACAAACACACTGTGTGGTGATCTATTTGTGCCAAATTGGAACTGCAGTACCACTCTCAGATAAAGTTACCAGATGCTATAATGATTGATATTTTTTACATCCCAAAAGGTAGGAAAAAAGTTGCATAATTTGCTTTGAATTTCAATGGGAAAATACTGCATACTAGAATTTAAAATCCTAATTATTAGTATTTTTGAGACCGTGTTTTGCTTCAGCTGAATTAGAGCTTTTGAAATAGTACTTCATGTGGCAGACCAGTCATTCAGCAAGGACTGACAGCGTGTCTTTAAGCATGGGAATAAACAGTTGCTGACTTTATTTTCAAGCTTTATGCATATCCTGTTATTTGACAAGGTGTGGAAAGTCTGTGGAACTATTTGTTCAGTTGCTTCTTCATAATTAACTCCTGTTCCACATCTTCTTTTGAGGGTGTGACAGTTTGCAGTTTCTACCCTAGTGAAGCAAGCTTCTCCTGAGTATGTGATAGACTGATGACAAAGTAAATGATACCACTGGGAAGCCTTCGCAGTCTCAGCTCTTCTCACTATCATAGCTGTTTTTATCTACCACATACAGAAGAATCAGCATTAGTTTAAAGAATTCATTCAATTACAATGTCTAGAACTGTTTAATATATTTCGGTTAAAACACTGCTGCACTTTTATTAGACTGCAAAACATTCTTGTTACCTTAGATCCACTTTTGCATTTGAGATATCTTAAGTAAAGGCCCTTTACATGTCATCTATTTTTGTTGCCAGTTTAAGTGAACTGAGTAAAGATGTTTTATTTTACTTATTTAAATGCTCAGTAGCCAGATGGCATATTAATTGCAAGTTTGGCTTGTGCTTCAGAATTATGCTGGGGAAAATCATGAACATGATGTATGTAAACTGAAGGCCTAGAAATGTATGAACGAGACATCAAAGCACTTGACAGGCTTTGAAGTTTCATGGCACAGTAACATTTACAGAAGTACGTACATTTAGAAAGATGCAGTAAAATAAATCTCAGCAAGGCCAAAGGCACAGGTGCACACAAAGAGCCTGTAAAGTCCAAAACTGTAGAGAGGCTAAAATGGGGAGATGGAGGTAGAAGCCCTGGGGGGATTGGGGAGGTACAAGTAGAATATGAACTGCTCACAATAAGTCTTTTGGGATGTCTGGCATTGTGGATGGTTTTCTCCCTACACTCCAACAATTAATATACACCTCATTGGGTTCATACTTATTGAAATGAAAGATTGAAAATTTTGCCCTCTGTAATGAAAACCATACCTCATTCAATGGCATAAATGTGTTAGAAGAATTAATACTAACAGCATTCATTTTGGGTTTTATTATCTATAGCAATTGATTAATTACAGGAATAACCCAGTGGTGATAAATACATTTACCTTATTTATGCTTCAATGGTTATATTTTAGACATGTTCTTTATTTATGCTTTAATTTTTAGTCATATATTTATATCATAGCATTCATTCTGGTTCAAACCTTTTTCAGACATAAGTATAAAGGCTATCTTTCTAAAACTGGTATTTCACTTCAACATAGATATAAAGTTATACAACTATAAAAGTTCAGCAATCCTTCCCATTTGTGCTTTGATTATTCCTTCTGATTTCATGAGAATCAGCATTCAGTACTACTGTTTCCTTGACTTGACCATTTTTACACTAATTTGACAGATCCCAGGTAAAAACTGTTGCATATACACAATCCAAAAAGTTTGTGGAATATTTAAACACATACCTGTTAGGTCCTGCAATCAGGCTGAAGTGAATGACAATAGAAGATATAATTAATTGCAGCTCTGGCCTCTGTGTATTTAGTAAATATTTATAGTGAATGCATGTTTTGAGCAAATACAGAAAAATGGTTATGTGATAAAGTTCATATATGCAAAAATGTATAATGCCTTAGGCAAAGTAGATAATAACTGAAAACATAGAAAAACACAGTGTGTCGTGCCAATAAAATATCATGAAATAATGCTAAAATGTGATTATGTATAATAAAAAGCAATTCAGAAGTACTGACATTATAAAATGACTTAAAGTGACTCTGAGTCACAAATGCTATACTGTCATGCTTATACTGTGTACATGCAAGGCTGTAATTTTGACATTACAATTAAAGAAAACATATTTTAATGGCTAGATATTATGATAGAACAATAAACCAGTGAATTCTAATGTACATTAAACTGATTTTCATTACAACATGTAATCATATTCATGGTAAAATACAGCAGCTGATGCTTTAAAAAAGGTGCATTTTTAATGTCTGAATGTTGAAATGAGTGAACAGAGTAAATCTTTAGGAGCTACACTTGGTAAATTAGCAAATAAAATGAATCTTGGCATATTATTAAGTATGCATTCATAAGAACAAGTTTAAGTGAAGTGTGAATGCTGAAGAAAAATGTATGTTTATTGTTCTGAATTGTAGACATACTTATCTATATTAAAACAAATGGAGCTATTTTCAAATAATGAATACATGCAAATTGTGACAAAGTAGTTAAGCCATTTTCAGCTGTTTAAATAAAACAAAAATGGAAGGAAGTGCTTTTAATCCTGAATACATTTTTATAATGGTATATGCGTGGTACAAATACTTTTTATACAAACTACATAAACAAGCCTTGAATACTGGTTTAGATATTTTGGATGCTATGAACTTTGGAGTTTCTGAAAGAGGACACAGTTTTGAAATTCGCAGCATAATAATAATAATAATATTAATGTTTTTAATTCTACTAGGGAAATTTTGAAAATTAAATGAGTGAGAATGGAACTACAGATTCTAACAAATAATATTCCACTGTTAAAAACCAGTAGATGCACATATTGGACTATGGCTAACCAAGTTCGCCGATGACTGCAAACTGGGAGCCATAACTGACACTCCAGCTGACACGGACATTCTCCAAAAGGGCCTTACTGAGGATGGACACCTGGTGTCAAAGTCATGGTCTCAAGCTAAATGCCAAAAAATGCATAGTTATCCCGTTTGGGAAAAACAAAACACCCATGAATTACCACATAGGTGGCAGCCCCCTTAATACAGAAGAGGTAATAAGAGATCTGGGGACCCAGGTAGATAGTAATCTCTCCTTTGCCAAAGTAGTTAGGAAATCCTTCTATGTAGCCCATCTAATTACTAAAGGGTTCGCATCTAGAAATACAGAGGTTATAGTGCCCCTCTAATCGTCACTCATCAGACCCATCATAGAGTACAATGCCCCATTTGGGATGTACCTCACAAGACACTTCCGACAGCTGGAAAGGCCACAAAAGTACCTCACCAAAAGGATTACTGGTCTCAAACATATGTCCTATGCAGCTCGACTGGAAAAACTCCAGCTGTACTCAATGGCATATCGCTTACTCAGAGGTGATCTCTGCCTGACTTACAAAGCCATGTCTAACTCAGAATTGATGGACATGCTCCACCTAAAGAAATCCAAGTCACTGCGAGCCACTCACTCTAGTGAGCTAAACCTCGCCACAACAATAACTAGAACATGCTGGAGGGATAGATTCCTGTCACAGAGACTCCCCATGCTTTGGAACAAAATTCCTAACTACATTAGGCAGAGCCCCTCACTAACACTCTTCAAGAGAAACCTTGATGAGTGGATGGGTAACAGAAAATACACCCCTGGGATCACTTCATTGACTCTTCTTGACAGAGGCTCAGTTAATTAATCAATGGGGCAGCGAAAGCTGACACACTCTGGCTAGGCTTATAAATGCCCTTGGGCAGATAGCCTAGTACCTACCTATAAACCTATGAACCGAAAAGATTGTCACTTAGCAAGGTAAAACGTATTTGGAAAAAAACATTCAGGAAAAACTGTAAAGGTCTTAATGATTAATATGAAGCCCTCAAAAATTGGAAAATGTTTTAAGTTTCATAGAAAAATCAAATGAGCCACTGCACTGTTCTCTAACATATTGCAGAATTGTTTCCACTGTGAGAGTTGTGAATATGGAGAAACAAATAGTTGTTTATTGAGATATAAATATGTATGGTGCACACTTTGTGATTGCCTACAAAATAGACTGTTTACTTAAAAAGCTGACTCTTTTGCAATATTGTAATTTCAAAGGAAATAGCAACCAAGGATAAACCAGAACTGTAAAATGTGGTTGTGTCTGTTGTCTACAGGCTGTTAACTCTTCCAAGAAATATATATATATATATATATATATATATATATATATATATATATTTTTTTTTTTTTTTAGCTGTGGTAGCAGATTATCATTCAAGCTGATATATGCTTTAAAAATGTAATTTAAGAATATGCTAAGAGAATGTGCAACTTAAAGCAGGAGGAGGGTAAATGGTAGAAAAGTGCACAATGGCAAACATGAATCATGGCATATATAACAATAGTGAATACAGGAAGTAAAATGTAGACAAAATAGAAGCAAACATAGGCCTAAATGGTTCCATGGACTGATTCCAATGTTTTTCTGTTAAAGTAAAGCATTTTACTTGGAAAAGCCATATAAACTGCATCAATATTCAGAAAACAGTCTACTGAAATTGATTAACAATTCAGTAGAGAAGATGATGTTCAAGAAAAGATAAGGAAATCATACTTGATGCCTACTGCCCTATGGCAAAGCCTGACAAAACCCCAATATATATGTAAGGCCAAACCAGGATTAATAGGAGGAATAATTTACAGAAATGTTTGCATAGGAATGGCATTGGACAGTTTCATACCCTAAGAAGGATGTCAGACTAGACATTGGACCAGAGGATGAAAAAATAATACATTTAGTAATACATACACAATGGCCATGGTACAGTACCCATGGTGGAAAGCATCCCTGATAAATCTACTCAGTTTTCCAAGACAGAAAATACCACAGAGGCTATCCTGTGGAGAGGCCAAATCCTCAATGCAGTTATACTTTTGAATAACACAACAAATGTTACTGAATTGTTATTGTCTGCAAATTAAAATTTCAAAGTCCTTAGGGTTATGTTGCATGATATTCATATCAAGTGAGAGATTAAGGACCTTATTTTAGAGTAAATACTGCCAACCAGAGATAAAAGGTATATGATGAAAGGTATATGTATTTAAAACACAAAAGTGGAACAGATTTTAAGTAACAATGTCTTCAGATAGTGTCACGTATGTGCATTTGCTTGTGTGTGTGTTTCTGTTTATATGTTATTTGGAGATGTATAAAGCTATATTATACATAATGGCATAGTGCACCCTAGTGGTAACTGTAGGGTGTATGTAGCTGTGGTGCTTGGAAATTGAGGGACAGAAGTCTGCATACATGCCCTGATGGGAGAACACAATGCTCGCTTATAAAAAAAAGGGAGCCGAAGAAGGAGAAAGGACTGAGAGAAAGACTGAGGGAAAAGCCTGGAGAGCCTGCAAGGGAGTCAAACTGAGAGATCGAATTCACAAGGAAAGCCTTAAAGTTGGAGAAGAAACTACTATGCAGTGATGAATCTGTTTTATTTTTAATGCCGAATTGTTCCTGTAGAGACTGAACTAAAAGTACAGACAATGCTATTAGATTACATTCACAAACTTTTTTTTTTTTGAAAGAGGGGACTGTGCTGGTCATAAAAATGTTTCTGGAAGACGGTTTGAAAATCTGCTAATATATAATACATAAATAAGGCCACAGCCAGATCCAGCACTAGGCAGTTCTCTGGGGCCCATGTTGGCTGGGGGACCATGGCTTAAATGTCCTGTAGGTAAAGAAATATAAAAAAAAAAAAAGTAAATAAACTTGCCTTCCATTATCATAAGCAAATTCAACCAGCATTAGGACCTTGTAGGAGACAGGCTGCCACATAAACCAACCAGAAAGCATGCACAAGAAACCCAGAAACCTTAGTATAATGACATAATTCTATCCTAGACAAGCTTGAGTAAGGCAACTCTTTTTAGAGAACTGTATGGAAGATTTAAGTAAAAAAGCAAGCCATTGAGAGCTGTAAGGAAGCAAGCTGGAATTCAGAGCTATTCTAAGCCCATGAGTACTATACCCCTATCTTAACCCCAGATCTAAAAATGAATACATTCTTCATGAAAGGCAGAGCAGAGCTGTTAAAATACTCTATACATTCCAGAAAGATATGTGTTGTGAAACCATACATCTGATGCATTTAATTTCTAGGGCATTTTCTTGTTTTCTGACAAGATGATACATTTATTTTCTTAATCAACATTCAGAATTTACTTGTTGGCATGCATAGCATTCTGATTTTAAAAGTTATTGTAGTAATCTTTTTTTTTTACTTCTAAGAGTCTTATTCCATTTATTGAATGTACTCTGATAGTTGCGATTGACTGATTGATTGTTTTCTGGTGTGCCTGATTTTGTTTTGCTTACATTTTGTTGAGCTGGCAGAGTACTAAGCCATCCAGACCATTTTCAGATTTAACAGGGGGATAAAATCTGCAAGAAATGTGCATTAGTGGGTTGCAGTATAACAGTGATACATTGAAGGCAATTGACTAAAACAGTTACATGCTTGTTACATCCTGCTAAAGAAATAGTCTCTGTACTACTAGTTGTGGAAAGAAAGTCAATAGCCATCCATTCACTATCCTCTGAAATGTGCAGTATAGTAAAAGTCAAATGATGTTATTTGAAACAGAATCTTGCCTTCAAGAAGACCAAAACACAATGCTATTAATATTTTTTTTAATCATGTAATGCCTTGTTTTATTGACAATAGGAGGCAATGGGGCTAATACAAAGAATTGGCAACATCAAAGAATGAGTTATATAATTTGCCAGAGTGAAATTTTCCTAGTTTTGACAGTTTGTATTTATTATTTTTAAAACCTAGACATGACTTGGAAAGTTTCGGGTCCTAGTCACACCAAACATGTGATCTGTCCTTAGCAACTAATAATACATGTAGCACTGAAGTTGACTCTGTTTACTTTTTTTTATACAAGCATTGGAGTCTACTCAAGTATATAGGGAATCACACACACACACACACACACACACACACACACACACACACACACACACACACCTCTCTAGCTATTAAGCTAGCTAAGGATTTGAACCTGTTCAAAACTAGTCATAAAAATGAATCTTAAAAAAACACATTCAAGCAAAAGAAGTCTTCTGTTATAAAAGCTAATGATATTTATCCATTTGCTGACCTAGTGTATCCTTATGTAACATGATTAATAAAACATTGAGCTTGCAATATTCAGGTAACGAAGCAAGACTGGATTCAGAACTAATCCCCTGGTATGTGTGCATGTGTGCGTGTTTGTGTGTGTGTGTGTGTGTGTGTGTGTGTGTGTGTGTGTGTGTGTGTGTGTGTGTACGTTTATGTGTATATGTGTTTCTGTGTGTATGTGAAATGCCCTTGTTAGGGAGACTATTCAGATAAGTGACTTTGCTTCGAGTCAATCCCTGATCTTAATTATTGCCAGTCAAGTGCCTTAAACCTTCACACCAGCTGCCAGGTCTCCTTTAATTTTATTTATTTGTTTCTTTTGTAAAGCATTAAAGTCATAGAGTTTAGTAGTTATGAGTTTAGTGTCAGTGGTGCAACAGGTAGCTTGCTTGTTTTTTTTGCAGAAGGTCGTGGGGTCTTTTCACATACTATGTAGACTGGTTGTTGGCACACACCATTTTTGTTTGTTTGTTTGTTTCTTAATGTAACATAGGCCATTTATTTTTCAAGGGCAGCAGACACTGAATTTGTAGATGAAGCACTGAAATGCAAAGTTGTTCAGTTGAGTTTTACTTCTGCAGAGATTATGCATATTGACTGATGCTGGTGGATTGTAATTGCAATCTGAGTGGCCTTTTATGTTTAAAATGTTCTAAAATGGTAGTTTTATCATAATTGAGTCAGATGTTTTGTTTCACTGCTTATTGTAAAAGTGCTAAATTTAAAACACATTCTTACAAGTGGTGCTGTGTTAAACAAGGAATATAATTTAATACAATCAGAAAGGTGAATTAAAAAACACATGCATTAATCCATTTATACCTGGTCATGAAAAATGTGTATGGGGTGCCCATGGTTTGAAAATAGACCAAAGATACAATTAATCCACCACTGGCCAGATGCATTTTCTATGACTGTAGGTTTCAGTGCAGTTTCCATGAACATGAGTTTCAAGAGCAGACATGCTTATTGTGAGTCATACTAAGTATGTTTTCATTGTGATACTGTAATGTTTTGTTTAGCAAGGGGATATCAGTGTGTGTGTGTGCTTTAAAATTTTAAATAAAAGTTTTAAATTAAATGCAAATGTCTGTAATCATTGTAGAAATGAGGAAAAAATAGTATGCCCACTGACAAGTTTGAATAATGTTTATGGTAACTTGGGGAGATAGCCAAGTAAATGGGACACTAGAATGGTTGACAGGGGGCCTGGTTGCTGGCGGAGGAGGGGGATCTTATCCACTACTCTGCCTAGCATCCCATTTGACCATAATCTGCCTTTCTCTTATTTTACAATCGTAGTGTATGCATGTTCTGCGGAAGCTAGTAACATGTTAACGGTTGAGAGTTTTATGGGCCAGACAGAATTAAGGCATTACATTAAAAAGCTGAATAAAGCTAAATGTCTTTTCATTGAGCAACACCATTCCTTGAAATATTACATCTGTTGAAGAATTTAGGGAAAATTTGATTTCTTTTATTGGTAACAATATATTAAAATATTATTTGTGTTTCAATTATCTGCAAAGTCTGGAAAAATGGAGTGCTGAAAGAAACTAAAGCAATAACTGATATAAAAGCTTTGGGAATATTTTGTGGCAGCTCATGGTCTGTGTTTTGACATAACAGTAAAAAAGTGCTGAGGAAAATTAATGCAGTGGATGTTATAAGAAAATAATTCAGGCATTTCTGAAGTGTGTACATTGAAAATGGTGATTGCATTGTTTATTCTCAGTTAAAGCCTAGAAACAGTGTGTGCAAAATGCTAATGGCTGACATACTGGAAGTTCAAAGGTATGGTGCTTCTGAAACACGTCAACTGTACTGGTACACAGATATAAATCCAATTACATTTATACATTGGTCTGTTCCCAGTGAATATACAAGAAAAACAATCTTGTGGCTTATGTATTAACAAGCTGAGTCTACTGGGGAATATTGTTACAATTAAATGAACTTAATATTATTATAAAGAGAACCTAGCCAAATGGAAACCGTGGAGTTAAAGACTCAGTTTGTTGGGTCTAAAGTTAGTAGCTTTATAGTACGTGGAGTAGAATATTAATAAGCTTCTAATTTATGGAATGCTGTAATAGTGACACATGTTGTAGTTACATGAACCAGGTATTATTTCCTTTTTAGAAATGTTCTGCATTTAAAGCTGAAAAAAAATTACTGTATGCTAAAAAATGGAAGTAAACTGCTTCTCTTGAAATATATTATTGTAGAAACAGTATTTAGCTGGGAGGTGTATGTATGTGTGTGTGTGTGTGTGTGTGTGTGTGTGTGTGTGTGTGTGTGTGTGTGTGTGTGTGTGTGTGTCTGGGTGTAAGCCAAGCTTTTTGGGAAGTAACAGCAAAAGAAGGAACGCTTCAACCTGTAAATAGCACCTAGAAATTTTGAAACTTTATACGGTACTGAATATTACCAGATGGTGTGTGAACAAGCTTTTTTTAGTGAGCAGTAATAAGAAACCGATGGCAAAGTGCAAAAGAAGCATACATGAAACAAATTAATGTTGTGTTTAATTGCGAACTGTTAATACTGAGGTACTGTTGTATCTAAAAGAAAAAAATTAATTTTGCCCATATACAGACTTGTTCCAACAATCAGAAGTAAGTATTCATGGCTGTTAAAGGTTTATATTGGAAAAGAGACTATCAACATAAAAGGGCTTTGATTTTAGGACACTCTTTGAAACTATGTGGGTTACAACCTCTAAAAGCGAAACCCTTTGACATTGAAAATGGGCCAGTTGCTATGTACTGCAAAAACAAAACAAAAATACAAACCAAAAAAAAAAAATGAGTGCACACTTCATGAAACTTATTGTTTAGTTATGCATTATCTGTACAGGAAAATGAGAAGCTAATGAGGTAATACTGTAAACAAGTATGCTGCTATCATGAAAGGTCTGCACAACAACATCAGTCCACAAATGAATGTGCTTCTGTCCACCTAAACCTAGTTACAAATATTGTTGAAATGCAGTAGAGTGAGAATTCTTTGCATCAAAATATTTTATTTAGGTAGGACCAAATAGCCTGTTTGCAGTTAAGTGTTACAGCTGTGCAATGTGAACCCTTATCTAAGACTAATGATTCTAACTCTAAAGGTCCTAAGAGAGCCAGAATAAACAATACTGTGGAGAAGGAACTGAGTTTTAAATCAGATATTACTAAACAATTTGTGGAAAAGTTAATGGAGGCCTTTTCAGAAACTGTAGCTGCATAAATAGCAGTAATGAATAAAATATTTCCCCAGCATACTAGAACTCTTACAGATGATATTAGGACAATGACTGAGACTGAAAAAAATGCCAAAGCAAATAGGAGGATGCTGTATCTGAAGAATCAGTAACAAAGTTGAAATAGATGGTTTCTGGAAATGAAAAGAAAATGAGAGAGAGTTTAAAATAGTTTTAGGTACTCTGCCCAGCTAAAGAGATGTCCAAATGAAACATACAAAAAAAATTGTTGAGGTTTCCAAGAGTATCTGTAAATGTTCTGTGTAAGTTGAAACAAATGAAGTTTGGCAACAAAGCAATTTGTCCCGCGATATCTTCATGAGTGATTAGCTTGATATTAGTGGGTGTTAAGTGGGTTGGGGAGGTGAAAGGGTTAAGTGGAGGCAGGGAGGATTGGGAGGAAATGAGATAAGGGTAGGGAGGGGCTTAAGGGGTTTAGATAAGTGTAGCTGGGTAAGCAATCACATTTTGGTGTGAACTTGCTACCCTCCCACCCTCCCCTTGTTTGTTGGGGGGTTGGGGGGGATCAGTTGGGGTAGGCGGAGAAGAGGAACAGGCTTGCCCTCTTCTGTTCCCACTCTGGTGTCTGGATGTTCATTTCAAGGAGCTGGGAAAAGGAAAATGAGCAGCTGGAGGAAGCTTGCTGAATAGATAAGCAAGCGGAGGTAAGGATGCTGCTTATTTGGTAGAAGGTAATTCAATGAATGGTATATGAAGTGAGATGGTTCGCTGCTTCATAAGTAAAGTAAACGAGCAGAGGTATGGACCCTGCTTACTGGGCAGGGTGAATAGGTACGCTGCCCTTATTAGCATTACAAGGATGGCACTTCATAAGTAAAGTAAGCGAGCGGAGGTAGGTACCCTGCTTACTGGGGCAGGGTGAGTAGGTACGCTGCCCTGATTAACATTAGAAGGATGTTTATGCTGTGTTTAGAATCAACTATATTGTGGTCAGTTGTAACTAATAAAGTTGGTGATATGGAAGTTTTAATAACGGTCGTCAAATGTCATTCGGTGTGATGTGTTTATTGAAGGGGACTGGGACAATGAAACTTAATAATAAACTTGAAAGTGATAAGACAAGTGGCATCACAAGTCGAAAATATCATGCCAGCTTTGAAAGACAAAACAGAAGACAGTTTTGGCCTCAAACTGAAATTGTGCATGCAGAGGGAGTAGGAAGAATTGTGGTCAGGGCAGTTAATTTGTAACAGTGATCTCCTTCACCTTAAAATTAAATGTCAAAAGTAAAGGCAGAACTCCAAGAGACTGAGGGGATCAAATCAAGAACTGTAGACAAACTCTTGTTCGCAACAATTAAATGACACAGCTTATACAACAAATGACATTTCTAAGTATAAATGAAAGTACTCATCTCACATTTACCAGTCAGGAGCTCAGCAAAAAAAAAAACTATGTGAGGTAATATAAAAATGCCATAATAGTGACTTAAATGCAACTGGTCAATCCATCCTGGACCAGGAATAAAACTGTTTAAAAAAAAAATTGTTGATATGCTGCAGAAAAAATACTTTGCCATTATGAATGAAAATGTTGATTTTTTTGAGATAACTCCAATCAAAATAAAAATCTGGAGGCTGAAAATAATCCAAAGAAAATATTAAAAAAGTACTTTTTAACTTTTGCTTCTCATGTGGAGCTATTACAAGAAAGTCATACTGTTAAAATAGGCCTACACAAGGAAGATAATTCTTACAGGCAAAAGGAAGACACGCACAGTAAATTTCTGAAGTAGATAGATTTGGCTACTATACAGAACAGCAGTTGAATTCAAAATCTGAAAGTCTTTGAAGTAACTGAATGGAGGTGTACTGATAGCTTGACTTGTGGGCCTGATGTGATATCGAAAAGACAGTTATAGAACCCAAAGTCCAGTTACTATTATACAGTGCATCTCAGATCTACTTGGTGTTAAGTATAGTCCAGTAATATACTCTAAATCAGCAGACTCACCACTTGTGTCTGATGTGAGTTCTTTTCAAGAAGCCTTACAAATATCAGAGTCTCAAAATATAAAAGAAAAAAAAAATAATAAAAAGAACAGCGGTTACCCATCTACACACACACAAAAAGCCCTTCTGTAAAACAAAACTCATTCACTGATCCTATGACTGAGAAGCAGGTTGTAGAATAACATGATATGAGTATCAAATGGCCTGATGTCATGACAACTGCACTTCTGTATAGGAATTTGGAAAACATGACCAAATATGCATCTGCTGTGGAAGGCTTGTGTTGTCGCATAGATAGTGCTACTCTGAGGTTTGAAATGGAAAATGAAAGTGCACAATTGAGACCTAAACTGGAAAAGAGAACACATTAGCAGAAAGGTAGATCTAAAAATGATGTTATCACAACACCTTGAGGGAAGTCGAGCAATAAAAACTGACAATATGTTAAAAAGAAAAAAAAAGGTTGGTAAGGAACTGGTAAAACAAGAAGCACTTCAGATCATAATGAGACTTGGTAAAAATACATTAATTTGTTTCAGAGCCATGTGTGGAGATGGAAGATGATGATGTGAATGGTTCTTCTACTGACAAAGAAAAATATGGCAACTGGATGCTAGAGTCTCCAGCACGATATATAAGGATGGAATGAAACCCATGGAAGAACGTTTTAGTGCTGCAAATCGGCAAGATATTTAACCTGACTAACATTGCATCATATTGTCAAAGAGAGAATCAGTAGCAAAAATGAAACTGAAACTAGTGTTCTTAGCCTTCCATCAAAACCATTTAACAAACTGGTAACCCATGCAGGAATCTGTCCCTCTAAGCATGTGTTGCTTAATATAATCAACTTTATGGCTGCTGCATTTGGGACTGGGAGTCTACCCATATTCAGTGAGCCATCCCATCCTCATATGTAATTAATATCATTTTACATACCATTACTTTTTTGTTATTTTGTCATATGCCTGCACAGTGAATGTCCTAGTACATCTACATGTTGGAAATATTCACATAGACAGAAATTATCTAGTTCTCTTGCCTGGTTTCTGGCTCTCCATACAATCCGTCTAATCCCTTTGTCATTTTTCTAAGATACTTTTTCATACAAGGGGGCTTTTCTTTCATTAGGTGTGCATTATAATTTCTGTGTATGTATGAACAAACTGGGGGAATAGGAGAGCAGTGAGCATAATATTTTCTGGACTGTTGAAGTTAGTTTCTGTGCAGCTGTCTCTAGTCTTTACACCCTCATTGTAACTACCAATGAATATGTGTATTGACTTGTGTGCCTCCTGTTTTCTTAAGATGAATTACCATGACTCACTGACATCTCTGTATGAAAGTACCTCTTCTGTTTCCACCTTTCATCTGATTACCATTTCTGTCCTCCTGCCTTTAACCTTTCATTTAGTTCTACATTGTCTGTCCCTGATTATATCATGAGTCCACATCAAGTGCAGTGAAAAGCTATGCACCCTTGCCAGAGGCATCACTGCCCTCTAAACACTTCTAACAGCTACATACAGACACTAGATTGTAAGTTATGAAGCTAGTGGTCAGCATGCAGAGGCACTCTCACTGTCTCTCTCTCTCTCTCTCTCTCTCTCTCTCTCTCATTCTTTAATTTTCAATATGCCATCACACCAACTTTCCTATTTACAACCTACCCCTGCATACCATAGTGGACTAAACAAAGCAGCTTAGACTCTGGTCATGAACATGAGAGAAACAAATTAAAAGCAAGATGTGATATAATGAGAACAAGTTAAGAATGTCATGATAACTAAGCATAAGATCATAGGAAGTTACTAGGCTACCGGCCCTGAGGCCCTTACAAGCCTAGCTAAGAATTTAGCCCATGTTCTAAAAAGTCAGCATGCTATACTGCTGCCCATCAGGGACATAGGTGGAATCCCAGAGGTGTATTTTCTGTGCCCCAGCCAGTTATCCAGGTTGTGCTTAAAAAGGTTTATTGAGGTACTTTGCTTTACGTGAAGGGGAGTCTATTCTACAGAAGAGGGAGTCTCTGAAACACAAATCTGTCCCACCAACAAGACCTATTGATGTCACAGAACAGGTTAAGGTCTTGCATGCAGGTTACTCGAGTGGAGCTTGACTTGCGGATATGCAGCAGTCCCATAAGAGCGGAGTCTGAGATTGCTTTATATACCAGACAGAGATCACCTCTTAGGAGTCTGTAGGAGACTGAGTAGAGGGACAGGGCTTTTAGTCTATCTGTATAGGGTAGATGTTTGAGGCCCTGGCTTCTCCGGGTGAGGAACCTCTGTGGTCTCTCCAGCTGCTGCCTGTGCTTTGTGGCATGCATGTCGAAAGGGTCATTCTATTCAATAATCGGTCTTATAAGGGAAGAATACAGGGATGTTATGACCACCTTGTCCCTGGATGAGATACCCTTACTAATGAAGTGGGCCATGTAGAAAGCTTTCCATACAATGTAGGCAATATGGTGGTCAAAAGTCAGTTTGCTATCAACCTGTGTTCTCAAGTCCCTCACTACTGATTGAATGCTTAGTGCCTTATTTTCAATGTGATAATCTGCGTGGACATCATTCTCCCCAAAAGGGATGATGATGCATTTTTTGGCATTCAGTTTGAGGCCATATTTCTGGCACCAGTCATTTGTTTGGATGAGACCCTCTTAGAGGATGTCCATATCACTATGAGAATTGATATCACCCAGCTTGCAGTCATCTGTCAACTTGGTTAGCCATAGCCCACTAGATTTGGCCTGCACCTCTGAGAAGTATATCTCAAACAGCAGAGGCTCCAAGACCGATCCCTGGGGTACACCGCTGGTTACGGGTCTACTACTTGAGGTGGTTTCCCCTATTTTGACTAGGTGGGTTCTATCAGTGAGCCAGTTTGCTACCCATCTGGTAACATATGGATTGATGCCTAGTTGAGAGAGTTTATCTATTATACCTGAGTAGGAATAGTATCAAATGCCTTGGCCAGGTCAAGGTAGACAGTGTGCACCATCTTCCTCTCGTCTATGGCCTTGGTGACTGTCTCAAAAGAAGTCAACCAAATTTGCCAAACCAAACTATGTGCGATCAAATGTCTGGACGTTGCCAATGACCTTGTTAATGACGTCCATGATAATCTGCTCCATGGCCTTGCAGATCAGGCTAGTTAGGCTGATGGGTCTATAATTTCCTGTGCGAAGGGATGACAGTAGCTGTCCACCACGGGGCTGGGACAAAGCCGGTACTCAAGCTTTGGTTGAATAGGGTGCCTAGTGGTGCTGCAAGCTCCTGCCTGAGTTCATGTAGGATGCAGCCTGGGATGTTTTCGGGTCCCATGGAGGCTGTATTTTTTGCCTTTGAGAAGGCAGTCATGACTTGGTCTTTGATTTTTTTTGTGCAGACTTTGTGGTAAGAAGTGCCCATACTAAATTACATTAGATATTTCTTAAATACTTTGGCTAATAGGGGAGACCCTGATAAATGAATTGTTTAGTTCATTAACTCACCCATTGTGTAAATGTATCTTATTTTTGTGCTTGTTCGGTTTTCTTGCATGTATCACATAAGCATGTTTGTCATGCTAACTTGGCACAAAAAATGTTGGTCTCTCTGTCTTTCTCTTTGATATCCATTTAGATGTTGCTTTAACATGCCCTGTTCTGATTGTGTAGCCTGCCCAATAATAACTGACTCTGTTGTTTGTTACATTCTGTTTTAAATACTACACAGATTATCTGTTTTTTTTTCTTCTCCGTTTTTTAGCGTATTTTGTTTTGTATATTTCATTACCTGATGGACCATTGCTTGTTTTTAGTTTATTATTGCTAGACATTACAAATTAATAAAAATACATTTGATAAAAAAATCTGATTTTATAAGGCCAATATTTATCTCCATTTCATTTTCTTTATTCTTTGGCATTTGCCTCGCTCAGGGTACAATCAGCATCATTTAATCTTGATTTATGTTGTGTTGCTAATACTCTGTTATGTTGTGCTTGTTACTAGTTCTCTCAGTTTTTCATATGTTGAGGACGTGGATAGCCGATGTGACTGGATTTGTTTAGCTATGTGGCACTCCTTAGCTTACTATATCACTGTATTGTGTCCATTTTAATTTTTCTGTAACAATAGCCTTCATCATTTATTACATATCTTAGATTTAAATAGAATGGATTGTTTTTTATTGTACATTTATCAGATTGCTTTTAGGCACACAATTTTTATTTTTTGAAATTTTTGGAAAGAATTCTTGGAAGATTTTCATCAGGAATTTTTGAGTTGGAAAAGCCTCTCATAAATGTCACTAACATTTGACAGGCATGAAGAAACTCACAGGTTGCAGATATCTGAGTTGTAAATATGTTGGTATTATGACTGACAGTTTCATATGAGAAATGTTTACACACAGCAGAAACCATGAGGAAAACTGCTCTGCACTTAATTTAACAATGAAATTCAGTTTTTCATTAGATGAAATTCTGTGAATTATTCCTGTGATTGTCAAGAGCAGTTTTCAATTGCTGCCATTATTTCATTATAATTTCAGTCTGTATGTGTGTATCGGAGAGAGAGAGGGACAGAGCATGTGTGAGAATGTGTGTGAGCAAATACTAAACAGATTCCTGGCACACAGTGTTAAGTAACACAAAGAGTTCTACATATAGGTTCAAAGGTAGGTACTAGGCTATCAGCCCTAGGGCCTATACAAGCCTAGCCAAAAAGATACCCTGGCTTTTGCCACCCAAGAAAATTATTTTCCTGTGCCCCTGTCGAGCAGAGCCACAGAGGTGATCCCCGGGGTGAAGAGTGCTAATGAGGAGCTTTATTTGATATGGATAGGTAGTTTGTTCCAGGATATGGGAAGTCTCTGGGAAAGGAATCTATCCCTCCAGCATGTTCTGTTTATTGTGGTGACAAGGTTTAGGTCCCTAGAGCATGTAGCTTGGAGGGATTGGGATTTCTTTAAGTGAAGCATGTCCAGCAGCTCTGGGTTTGATATAGCTTTGTATGTTAGGCAGAGATCGCCTCTGAGTAGATGATATGTGACAGAGTAAAGCTGACGTTTTTTGAGACAGTCTGCGTAGGGCATCAGTTTGAGTCTGCTAATCCTCTTTGTGAGGTATTTCTGTGGCCTTTCCAGTTGTTGTAGATGCCTTGTGAGGTACATACCAAAAGGAGCGTTCTACTCTTTAATAGGTCTAATGAGTGACGAGTAGAGGGGAACAATGACCTCTTTTTTCCTGGATGAGAAACCTTTTGTGATGAGGTGTGCCACGTACAAGGATTTCCTGACTACTGTGGTGATGTGATTATCAAAGGAGACACTACTGTCCATCTGTGTCCCAAGGTCTCTTATCCCACTTTCAGTGTTAAGTAGACTACCACGTATGTAGTAGCTTGGGTACAGGGTTTTTACCAAAGGGGATGACAATGCACTTTTTGGCATTGAGCTTGCGGCCATGGCTTTGACACCAAGCATCCGTCTCAGTGAGGCCCTTTTGTAGGATGTCCACATCGTTAGGAGTTTCAATTATGGCTCCTAGTTTGCAGTCATCTGTGAACTTCATTAGCCAAAGACCTTCTGTGTTAGCCTGTACTTCAGAAAAGTAGATACCAAACAGGAGAGGACCCAGGACTGAACCCTGTGGTACTCCACTTGTCACTGGTTTGAAGTCGAATTTGGAGTCTGCTACTTTCACAGTGTAGGTTCTGTCAGTGAGCCAGTTGGCAATCCATCTTGTGACATAGGGATTTATACCTAGTTTAGTGAGTTTATCTATAATTCCAGAATGAGGGATGGTGTCAAAAGCCTTGGTGAGATCTAGATTGGCTGTGTGAACCACCTTATCCTCGTCTACAGCTTTGGTGTCTGCTTCAAAGAAGTCAATCAGGTTTAGGAGACATGATCTGCCTTTTACAAACCCAAACTGGGTGGGGTCCAGGGTTTGGAGATTACCAGTGTCGTTGTTTATAAGTTTCATGATGATACATTCCATGGCCTTGCAGACCAGGCTCGTTAGGCTAATGGGGCGGTAGTTCCTGGGGTCCGTGGTGGCTTCCCCTTTGTGGAGTGAGATAACCGTCGCTATGCACCATTCAGTGGGCACAAAGCCTGAGGTGAGGCTATGATTGAACATGGTGCTTAGGTGGGGTGTCAGTTCATTATGTAGTTCATGTAGAATGCAGCCTGGGATGTTGTCAGGTCCCATGGATGCTGTGTTCTTGGCTTTGAAGAGTGTGTTTTTTACCTGTGCAGCTGTGATTACAGGAACTTTGCATTCTTCCGGCATAGAGATGTGCCCTTTAGGGGGTGAGGGGGGTGTAAAGTTAGTACTGAACCTATCTGCCAGGATGTTGGCAATATCAGTTGTTTCTGTATATTTAGTGCCATTGTGCTGTAACTCAGAGCAGATCTGAGTGTTGCCATTGAGATTCTTGACATAGCTACAGAATGCTTTGTGGTTGTCTTTAGAATCAGTAGCGATTTTGTTTTCATAACTAGCTTTGGAGGACCTTGTGAGGGATCTCAGCTTCTTACTGAGGCTGACCAGGGATTTTTTCTAGTCATGTGATTTTACTCTTTTTTGCAACAGTTTCTTTCTTCTGTTGTAGAGTTTGTTTATGGCAGGGGACTGCCAGATTGCCTTACTTTTTTTGGAGGACAGCATCTTGGTTCTGTTAGGGATAGCACGATCCATGCACTCATGTAAGTGCTTATAAAGTGCATTGGTGTAGGATTCAACAGTCGTACCTCTATTGTCCATCTGCATGGGTGTCGTGAAGCATGCCACTTCTGTCTTAAGAAGTGTGAAGTTAGCTTTGGAGAAATTTTTTACGGTGGTTTCCCAAATGGGGGGTGGGGGAGGATGTGAATGTCTAGACTGATTAGCTTCTGGTCGGATCTGACCAATGAAGAATTGACTTCTGGTGTGGAACACCGATCGCCTATGTTGGTAATGACCAGGTCCAGGATATTGTTGCCCCTGGTGGGGGTGTGGAAAAGTTGATCCAAGGCATTGGAATTTATGAATTCCAAAAGACATTGAGCAAAAGAGTTGGTACATGAGTAGTTTTCCCAGTTAATGGTGAGGTAGTTGAAATCACCCATTATTAGGGTGTTGGGTTGTACCCTAATATTTTCCTGTGTATCAAGAAATGAGGAGTGGGAATCCTGGGGCATGGTGGGGGGTCTGTAGCAAGTTACAATTTGGATTGTGGTCTTGCTCAGAGTTAGTTGCACTCGGATAATCTCAGATGCATTATGCTGAGCAACTAGCCTGGAGGTGTGGATATCCTTAATGAATATGGACACGCCTCCACCTTTATTGTTTCGGTCCAGGTTAGGTGCCAAAAGGTCTGGTATGAATTATAGCCTGGTAATGCAGGGCTGCTCTCTGGAGCCTTGAACCGGGTCTCTGTCACTGCACAGATGTCGATGGTTTCCATTTTAAGGAGTGCCTCAAGTGAATGCATTTTGAGGTTTAGACTTCTAGCATTGGGTAGCATTACCCTCAGATTTTGCTTGCTTGTACCTGTTAAGGTGGTGAATTTGTCATTTGAACCTTGCCTAAAAAAGGCACTATAGGGGTGGCAAGAGCCTTTGCCAGTATCCGGAATTCCAAGGCCGACAGGTGCAGGCCATCTCTGGCAAAGCATCGTGGTCTGTCGATCATGTCATCCCAGGCAGACAGATACTTGATCCCCTTAGAATGACACCAGAAGCTTAGCCAATTGTTGAAGTCAATCATTTTGTCCTTGTACTGTGGTATCATTCTGGGTGATGGCAGGATGCTACTCAGGGCTAGGGTCATACCTGCCTGGGCTACAAGATTGGAGAGCTCTTCCGTGTCTCTTTTCATGTAGTCCAGGGAGGTACATCTCAGGTCATTCACACCAACATGGACAATGACAGAGTCATATTTGTACTTGTTGTAGAGTGACCTGAGTGCATGCGTTATGTGGCGGATCCTGGCACCTGACAGGCAGCTGACAGTAACGTTCTCCTTGTTTGCCTGGTGAGTGGAACATCAGTGTGCCTGACTATAGAGTCACCTATGACTAGAGTGTTGGGTACATTGTTATGCCTTATGGGCTATGGTTGAGTGGCACACTGAGTTTGTGGGCTATGTGTCATTTGGGTTGTGTTGGGGGGTGGAGGTTGCATGCGTTTCTGCTTTGGAGGTCTCTGTTGCTTGAGCAGATTTTTATTGAGAGCCAACGCGAATGTAGATGTGTGTTTTGTGTTGCTATGAGTGTGAGCTATGGTGAAGAAGAGCAGTGGCATAGAATGTAACTGGCATAATTTCAAGGTATCATCCAAGTTTCTGAATTTTCAAATATTTTCCCCAGAAAAAATAGAAAAAAATCCATTACCTTGAAAACAAGCATTGCAATCGTATACAAAGTTGTATTGTACACTGTCACAGAACAAGATGAAAATTAGGCTTCCTTCTTGATATGAACCACTCTATCCTCGATTTAAAAAAGAAAAAGGCTACATGAAGTTGTTTCATACTGCACATCGTAGAATGTGCAGCAAAACATGGAAGAGTTCCTTAAGCTTCCTTATAAACCCTTTGTCTAACAAGGCACACAACCCTTGTTTTACTTGAAAATGTTTTGGGTGGCAGTGGTGTGTATTTCTCATATAATCCCAAACTTTGCAACTGTGTCTGGCTTAACTGCTTCTGCAGAGCCTGCCAATATGTATATCTTTTAACTGTTTATGGTGTGCTACAATTGCAGAATTTATGTTTTTTAATGAACTACATAAAGAAAGTGCCCATAAAACACTCTGGTATGCCTCTATCAGATGAGGCATACAGGAGCAAATCAACATAGGTCAACAGCCGTGCAAAGTGAAATAAGGCATGGGAGGTCAGCGTCTGTGAGTAATGAATATCAGAATATATTTATGTATTCAAAGGGCAAAGTGTATACCTGAACAATAGACATTGCATTATATTATATTAAGCAGGGAAAGGAGAAACCTAGACATGCAGTGTTGTGTACATTATAAAAGAGGAGGCTTTGGGAGGGACATTCTCCTTTTTCAGCTCTAATGTGTAACCTCACTCAGCATTGAAGTTACCAAGGTGTGTGTGAACTTTGATGCTTCCCAGCCTTATGGATATAGCCAGCCTGCATAATGAGATTAGGTGAATGGTGGACCTTAAGCATGTCCTGCAGACAAAGCTATGTTAGTATTTACATGTTGATGAATCGCAGCGTAAAAATATATTCTTGATCGTTCTATTTTACTATAAGCTGATATAAACTCTATTCCTTAATGTATTTGTGTTGACTCATAAATCAGTAAATTTGTCACACAGATTTAATCATGACGTGAACAAATAACTTTGAATGTCTTTATGACTTTATACAGTTTTACTTAATAAGGATTTTCATATGAATCAAGACTGATGTAGCTATAAAAATTTCCTGAAGTGGCAACGTACTGGTAGACGCTGCCATCGTTATTTTCCTTTTTATTTAATAAAACGTAGTTTGTCAATTAACTTCCCTGCGTGCTTCAAATTATCATAACGCAGTATTGTTCATGCCCTCCCCCCTTTAACCCAAGACACAACTAACTACAGCAAACTGACATAGCCAACTTGTTTATTGCCAGACTGAAGATAATACAAAATATTAATATACTGAATTCAAGTCATATGCAAAAATAACAAATTCCAAGCTCCTATTCTTCATCTAGCACTGTAGCTGATAGCTCTTCAGTCTCTGGGGCCAAGGTGTGAAACCTGAAAAATTGAAAATGATTTAGTCTATTAGCAACTCCATTTAAAATCTCAGGAACATGCTTAGAAAAAAATGAGACATAAATATTAAGAGTATATAGCACCAACTCCGTTAACAACCACTGAATCATATAATGCTTTCCTGATTTGTTTAACAAAACTTGTGCTTCTGCTTAAAGAACACCTCCTTATTTCACAGCTCCTCTTGGAACACAACCATTTCTCCCAAACAGGCATTAATTTCAAGAATGTAATGTCCCTTCTTCTTACATCTGACCAATCAAATATCCAAGCAATGGAAAACCACTTACCTTTAAAGTAAGTTCCCATACCTAACTCACTAGTGGTATCTGTACAGAGCTGCAAATCCTGTGAGATATAATTCTCATGCCATATGGACAATCAAACGCTTACTCCAAATTAACAAGTCCACCTTACGTTTTTTGGATAACCTAAAACTGTGGTACACCCTCTTACAACCTCTTAAAGATTTGCTGATGACCTATTAAATGTTCTGCCTGGGCCATCTGCTCTATACACAGACTTTCATAACCCAAGCAGCTTAATCAGTTCTGTTATCCTCATTTTCAAATTAGCTTGCATGCTGTCAATTTATTTTCTAGGAGCAAAAGAAAAAAAAAAAAAATGCCCAGCGACACATCCACCAATAAACATAGAAATGTTAACACTTTGTCCAGGCCTTTTTGTTTCTCTTTTGCCAAAGGCACCTCTAATCACCTCTAATGCCCTTAAAATTTCTGGGCACCTTCAATACTCCTGATTTGCTTTCCCCTACTAACAAAAAACATCTAAATAATGTATTTCTTTGTCCTGAAACTATATGTTCTCCATATCCATGGTACAGCCGAACTAAACTTCTCAGAATTAGCACAAATTACCAAACAACCCATGGGCATGGCTTTGTTAATATAGAAATTACCCTAGAGGCACATCCCTAACATCATTCAGTCTTCCTCTTTCATAGGTAACAAGTGAAAAAATACACTCGGTGTCCAGCTGCACCAAGCATGTTTCCTGGAAAGAACAGATCACCCTTACAGAGTTGTCCAACAGTGTGTACTGAACTTTCTCCTCCCTCTTACGTATGTGATCTTTGACTGATAACCCTCCAGAAAGGAAAGGCAATGTATCAGCTGATATTCACCATGTTGCTCCTTAGAGACAAACCCTAATGTTGAAATCATGTATTCTTGAAATGGCGAAAAACCTGGTGGACCCAAAACCCTATCAGCCCAAACGTTTTTATCAAACAAACTTGAATGATGTCCTCTTTACCATTCTCTGATATTATGCTATTACAAACATTCTTACAGCCCCATACAGATGAATGAGTATTGAACTCCAGATGAAGACTGTTAATTAATTTTCCACAATGGCCTTGTCAGGATAGCCTACAGAAAAAATCTCCAAAAACCCAAGCCTGATATGGGAGTGCCATGGCTGGTCACCTCTTCCCCTCAGCAAAAGGGGTTGCTGGCCCCTCAGGCCTCTAAAGAAATTGCTAACCCAGGTGTTACTCTATCCTACTATCACTGCTTTATTATCCTCTTACGGTCCTGGCCTCGCCTCCTTCTCCCACTGCCTAAGTCCTCTACATGGGCCCACAATATCTGCAAACATGCAAATCTGCAGATGGTCAAGCTACACCTACTGGCATTAAATGCCCAGCAAACATTTACTTTACCTCAACCTTCCTCTTGATTGGTTTTGACAAGATCAACCTATCTTATCTATCATTATTTCTTCTAGCCAAGTTTCTGCATGTCTGCATTCCTAATACAGGAACCTAGCAACTGTCTTCAGCTTCCTAAAATACTGCTTGTACCACAACCAAATATCACCTCTTCTCAATTGCTGATCCTCACCCTATCATTAAAATGTAAGTTATTAATGGTAGGACTTGCTTTGGACCCTTTTCTATTATGACTGCAATAAAGTACATAAGCCCCATTAGTCAATTGTCCCTTGACCTCAACCTCAGGTGGCTGGACTGGTGTCTACCCCAATGCAAACAGGCTACTTTCAGATCCTTAAACCCTGGAGCTTCAGTGTCAGCACTTCACTGAGCTTCACACACCTTGATAAGCTTGAAAACATCAACAAACTCTCCTTTCCAGATTCTCTTCTTTACTACCAGTAGAATATGGGAAGTGATGAAATGCCCTGACTGCCTGTCAAAAAGATCTCTCCTTGGTGACTCATGGCTGGCATACTTGTCTTCAAGTCACCCTCTCCAACTTCTCTCAACTGTCAAAAGGTAAATGGGGTAAATCAGCCCCTACAGTGGCCATTCCCACTCTGCCCTTGCCCTATTTCACTCCTACCTTTTCCAGCTTTCTCACTCTCCTAACAAGTCAACAATATCCTGTCTGACATTATCAATCACATGAGTATGAGGTACACAACAAAATAATTACTCTATGGTGCTACTAGCATAGAAGATGCCTCTTCCTCCTTGTCCTCCTGTCTTTTGCTTGTTTTCAGCATCTGCCTCTGTCTGCCTGGCTGGGGTGGTTTCATCCTTCCTCTCACTCTGGTAGATGCTGCTGATGCCTTCTGATGAAAGGCTGCTTCCTTTGATCTAAGTGATACCCATTTCCTCCACAATTCCAACACTGCTGACATCTTGCAAAGAAAACAGAACATTAATAAACAACATTAGCAACACCGTCAATATTCCCCCTGCACTCTCCCTCCCTTTTTCCACTGCTCACACCCTCCCAAGAATGTCCTCAACCTCACTGCTGCAGGTACCTATCCTTATAACAACCCACCCCCCAAATATCCAAACACCCCTAAATGAATTATCTGTCAGAGTGTATTTACTTATCAGCATACACCTAATGCACAATGCCCATCCACTTTACAAAAGTCTATCAACAACTACTAATCTCCAACTACATGTATATTATCAAGGTTGGTACTTGTTTTGGTAAGAGTCCCCAGCTATTCAAACCTATCTTTTCAGGAGTGAAATTTACAGCTGCCCATGTAGGGATTTAAACATGTTGCTTATCCATTCACATTTTGAAAATGTGAGGAGAGAATGGTATCCATTAGTCCAATAGATAATGTTAGGATTGCAGGTCCTTGATACTTTCACATTAGATCAGGTACTAGTTGGAGGGGCAATCTTCAGATATCACCAATGTACACTTAGCATAATACGTTTGTATCTACATCTCGTAGTGGGGAGAAAGTTGCTAAACCTGTTTTTAATTGTATCCATAGGATGGTACAGGGATTCATTACTCTAGCAGGAGATACAAATTGTCTTTCATCACTTAAAAGCATGACATCTGGTTGCCCCCTTTTTATTTCTTCACAGGAAAAATGCCTGTGCAATTGAACTAAGAAAATGTCTAGAAAACCATGACTGTATGCCTGGATCCTGATCACCCCAAGTATATTTTTGATACCCCCTGTAGAACAGAGCGTGTATTGTAACTTTAAGAAGTATTTCAAAGTGAGGACACATGCATATAAATAGAGAGCACATGCAGACACCAGTGCCGTTTTGAGAGAACAGACAGAGTGTTAACATGTATGAGTGCAGTAGTCAGTCTGTTTGTAACTTTAAGTTTGTTACCAAGCCTCAGTCCTGATGTGTTTGTATGTAATAAATCTGCTTGAACTGAACCAACAACTGTTTGTCTGTTTTATACTGACTAGACAGGCGACATGGTGTCAGAACCAGGATAGAGAGTGTAACTTCTTCAAGCCATGAGATGCAAAGTTAATGGTGAAGGTACATTGACCAGGTTGGGTGATACAGTGCTGAAACAATTAAAAAAAGGCCAAAAATGAACTGCAGGTAACCAAAACTCACATACATGATTTATTTTGTAAAGAAACCCATACAAAGCATTCGCAAAGCACAAAACGCATTATTAATCAAAGGAAAGGCACAAAATGCATTATTGATTAAACGAAATATTCAAAACCACGATATTTGATAGAATTATTAGAAATACTTATGTGGATATTCTGAGTTATTTTCGATTTGCATAATGGGCATGTTAAAAGTAAAATGAGCACAAGAAAAGTATAACGGGCATGCTAAAAGTCAAACAAGCATAGCGAGTACAATAAAAGGGCAAAGTAAGCATAAAAAAGGAAGGCAACTGCATGCTTTTATTAAACAACCATGTTTTGACATGAGCTACTGTTTCGCATTGACCAAAGCTATTCAAAGTATAACCAGAGTTGTTTGAAATATTTCAGAGTGTAAGTGTTTGCAGTGTGTGCTTTATTACATTACAATTATTTTGAAGAGTTTACTGTGAGCAAAGTACAATTATTTTGCAAAGTGTAGTCAGAATACAGTAATTTCAAACAGTTTCTTGTTCTGTGTACAGTTCATTTTCAAAGTGCAGCCATTTTGAAGTGCTTCTTGCACTGATAAAGATTGGTTTTGCAAAGTAGTGGTTCCAAAGTGCTCTTGTACTACAGAGACTTATTTAACAAAGTACAGTTATTTCAGTCTGTTGTGCTATTGGACATAATTACAAGTTCTGGCATATATGTGTGTATGTTTATTACTGTGTGGTGGCATGGCAGAGGCATTTTGCAGACCCAGTCCACTTGTGTTTTATCATAATATTGCAGAGAATTGGAAAAGTATTTGAGGAGGAATAAGATATTTTTATACAAGCAGCTTTTTCTGATAAAGATGCACGCACAAGGGCATTTGTTTTGCTTCACTTAGCAGGGTCAGAAGCCATTGAGAGAGAGCATTCATTTGTGTATGCAGTAGCAGTATATGCAGGAGAATGAGAGAACCACCATATTGTTGTACAAGCTGAATCAAGGGAGGACCCTGCGTGCTTGAAACATAAACTTAAAGAAATGTGTAATCCCCAGACAAATGTTACATTGGAGAGGCGTCTATTTTATACAAGAGACCAAAAGCCAGGAGAAACTTTTGCAGCTTATATTACTGACTTAAGAAACAAGGTTAAAGCATGCAGCTTTGGTGATCTGAAAGATGAGTTGATAAAAGACAGGTTTGTGTGTGGTGTTAATAATGCTGCAGTGAGAAATATTTTGCTTTGTGACAGTGATTTAACATTCAGCAAAGCTATAGAGATTTGTCAGATACATGAGCTTACAGAAAGCCACACAAATATGCTTGGAAGTAATAAGAGCATGGCTTTAGCAGCTTCTAAAACAAACATAGAAGGTCTATATTATATTGTTGAAAAACCTCTTCATCGAATGCCTGTTTGCCTACCACTAAACAGCAAAATCCAACTTCTTCGAAAGGCCATTTCAGTGATTTTTTTTCCAAGGGGAAAAATCACTTGGCCAACCAAAAACCAAACTTTCAAATCCTTCAAAGTGGGGGCTTCACCCCCACACCTGTCACCCTAACTAAATATACCAAATATGCAATCACACTACGGTGAGGAAAAGGGCAAATTCCTCACGATGGCCCAGAGTGTTTTTCCCCTAGGAAAAAATTTGCTGAAACAGCCATTCATGGGCGTTAGATTTTGCTGATTAGTGGTCAGTGAACAGGTGTTCTCTGAAGAGGTTTTTTGACAATATAATATCGACCCAGTGTAGAGAGCATGCAGCACGTGGCTAGCAGAAACAGACCTAAGCACATGGCAGCTGCAACCCCTGCAGGATTTTCAGGGAGAGTCTGTAACTTTCCAGCTAGTTCTAAGACTAGCACAGTAAAATAGACATGCTCAGTGCAGCAGAAGGGTGAGATAGCAAAAACAAGTCAAGTCTCATTGTTAACATAATTGTGGTGCCAATCATGAGTCTAAAAGAGAAAAGTGTTTAGCATTTGGTCAGCAATGCCACAAGTGTAAAAATGGAACCACTTTCAAAAGGTTTGTAAATCAAGCAAGCCTCAGTCATTTATTAAGAAAGGTCACTCACAAAAGAAAGTTGACCATACAGAAAGCTGCAACTCTACTTTCTATGTAGATGGTGTATCAGTGATTGATGAAAAGGTTAATGCAGTATATTTGTTGGCAAAGAACCTATGGAGCTCAAAATAGACACTGGCTCAAAGTGCAATGTTATGTCAGCAGAAACATTTGCTAGAGTAAGAGTTGGTGAACAATGAAATTTGGCCAATTCTGTGAAACTTTTGCTTATGGCACCAATGTGGCCGCCCAATGATATTTTCTCAGAGTATGCTGAAATTTTCAAAGACAAGTTAGGCAAACATCTGGTTGTGTACTCCATATATTAGACCCAGAGGTCAGTTCAGTGGTTGGACCAGTGAGAAAAGTTCCGATAGCTATGCATGATGAAGTCAAAGTCCAGTTAAATAAAATGGTGCAACAAGGTGTGATTTGTCCAGTCACAGAACCAACTGAATGGGTATCTTCTAAGGTAGCTGCTCATAAGAAAAGCTCAGATGAAATCAGAATATGTATTGATCCAAGAGATTAAAGAGGCCCCACCATCCTATGCGTACAGTCAAGGAGGTTGCTACCCTCATGCCAAATGCCACTGTTTTTTCTGTCTTAGATGCAAAGAGTTCATTTTTACAAGTAATGCTTGATCACAAATCTTCACTACTGACTACATTCAGTACCCAATTTGCTAGATACAGATTTCTCAGAATGCCTTTTGGAATAAATTCTGCCAGTGAAGTCTTTCAGCATGCAATGGAGCAAATGTTTTCAGGTTATCTGTGTGTTGTAATAGTAGATGATTTACTGGTTGGAGGTAATGGTGAAGGAGAGCATGACAGAAACTTAAAGAAAGTTCTGGACAGAGCGCATGAAGGGAACCTAAAGTTCAATCCTCTGAAATGTAAATGTAGGCTACCAGAAGTTACTTATGTAGGCCATTAGTTTACCACTACAGGTTTATGACCAGATCCTTACAAACAAAAAGCCATTCTTGAGATGCCGGCTCCAGACAATGTCCAAGCCTTACAGCATTTCCTTGGTATTGTTAACTATCTGGGCAAGTTTATACCAGACTTCAATGAATTATCAGCATCTTTAAGAGAACTGACATATAAAAATGTTGCCTGATAGTGGTTAGAACAAGACCAGACATTTGATGATCTTAAACAAAAAATTGCCAATCCACCTACATTAAGATACTATGATGTCCACAAACCCGTAATTCTTTCCCGTGATGCTTCAGAGTTTGGTCTTGGTGCAGTTTTTCTTCAAGAGGGCAGACTAGCAGACTATGCACCTAGAACTTTTATCCAAACTGAGATGTAGTATGCTCAAATTGAGAAGGAACTTTTGGCAATTATGTTTGCATTTTTGAAGTTCCATGATTATTTATGGCCTAGCTGTTCAGATTGAGACTGATCATTAGCCTGTAGTCACTATTTTAAAGAAGCCTAGGCATACAGCTCCAGCAAGACTACAAAGAATAATGCTCAGATTACAAAAGTACAACTTCAAAATGGTCTATACAAAAGGCAAACTTCTTTATCTGGCTGATACCTTATCCAGATTGCCCAGAAATACCACAGAAAAGCTTGATGCAGAAAATTTTGACTTTGATGTCATGGAGGTGCGTAATAATCATATAAGGATCGATCCAGTTTTGTAAAAGCTCAATCACTTCATCAATGTTGGATGGCCGTTGAAGCAATCTTGTGTACCAACAGAAGTGCAACCCTATTTTCCTTACAGAGATGAGATGTTGATGGAAGATGTATCAATTTCAAAGGTCCTAAAGTTGTTGTTCCTACTTCATTAAAACATGAGTACATTTAGATTTTGCATCATGGTCACCCAGGTTCTGAAGCTACCAAAAGGGCAAGAGGACTAATATTTTGCCCTTCGCTGTTGAAAGACATTGATAAAGTGCTTTCATCTTGTTCAGTATGCAATAGTACGAAATCACATTTGCAAAAAGGGCCAGTTCAGCTAAGCCAGATTCCTGAATTACTTTGGTCAACAGTAGCCACTGACATATTTGAGTGAAACAATCAGAATTACTAGTGTTGGTAGACTCTCATTCGAACTAGTTTGAGGTCGATCTGGTACCTAACCTGTCATCCAGTACTGTTATTAACAAGTTGAAATGTCACTTTTCAGTCCATGGTAGTCCACACAAAGTTATTTTGGACAACGGTGCCCAATTTACCAGTCTGTTATTCAAGATATTTGCAAAAGAGTGGGACTTAATCCATATTACTAGCAGTCCGGAATAACCCCCAGTCAATCGGCTGAGCTGAGCATGCAGTACAAAGTGCAAAGCAATTACTAGACAGGTCAAAGCGTGACAATACTGATATCTTCTTGAATTTGCTTAATCTCAGAAATATACCCCATGACAACTTACTTGGCTCTCTAGCTCAGAGACTCCTATCTAGGCAAACCAGAACAACCTTGCCTATCAGTTCTGATTTGTTGGCGCCTAATGCTAAAAACACCAGAGCAAACAAAGCCCAACTATTTAAAAAGCATTCCTTTCAGAAGTCCAGCTATGATAAAATGAGTAGATTTCTTTGTCTGTTGAAAGAAGGAGAGACAGTGAGGATGCAAATGGTGAAAGGTTTTGATTGAATTGGTTAAGTAACAGGTATATGTGCTGAGCCAAGATCCTACTTGGTGGAATCTGAGGGTACAGAATACAGGAGAAACTGCAGGCATCTTCTTCTGGTGTCTGAATCAATATTGCAGCATCGTACCTCTGATACAGACTCTAGATCTCAGAGAAACCCAGACAATGTTCCTGTTGGAGAAAATGTCTCAGTACCTATTCGCATTCCTGATGATGTCCCAGATGTCCCTAAAGTTGCACATTCCTTAAAGACAGTCCCTGTTGCTAAACCCCATACTAAGTTTTATGCCACATGATCAGGTCGTATTTCTAGACCTAGTGTAAAATACATAGCAACCTGGACATGATTGTTTTATTTGTATTTAGTTCTGTATGATTGCATGTCAAAGAATTAGTTCTATATGTCAAAAGATCATTTCTGTACAATTTCATGTCAATGAATGCTGTCATTTTCAGTGCATGACGTATATCTCAAAGAGGGAGGATGTAGCATATGTTGTATCTTTAAGAAGCATTTCAAAGTGAGGGTACATGCATATAAATAGAGAGCATGTGCAGGCAGCAGTGCCACTTTGAGAGAACAGCCAGAGTGTTAACATGTATGTGTGCAGTGGTCAGTCTGTTTGTAAGTTTACTTAAGTTTAAGTTGCTAAGCCTCAATCCTGATGTGTTTGTATGCAATAAAGCTGCTTGAACCAAACCCACAACTGTTTGTCTGTTTTATCCTGACCGGACGAACGACACCTCCAGCCATATTGACTCTGGGTCTTTGTTGCCTGGGATTTAATGTAAATCAACCCCAGTTTGCAAGTTTCTCCCCATGAAACATTAGTAGTTATTTTATCTTTTTAGAGCACTGCCGCTTAAAATCATGGAGATTTTTACCTTTTTATACCTGGAGATCTGATTTTACCAACACTATCTGCAATAACAGATTAATTTTTTCAGATGTATAATACAGAAGACTACTTTCACCACAAGTCATGAAATGTGTTTAAGTTTTTTTTTCACATGATAGGCTGAGGGCATGGGTAGATGGATTATGGAGGAGATGCAAGAGGGAACTTACGAAACTGCAATCTGAATATAGAGAATTAAAATCTCAGCATGCTCTTTGTAAAACAAACTCACTGTATTACAGCTTCACTAAGTTAAAACAAAAATCCAAGATATCATTAATGTTAGGGCTGAGATAACCCTTGAAAGGCTACACTTCATCTGTTATGAAGTGTCACTGCAGGTTCTCCCTAGATTGTGAAACAAACCCAGGCCATTTTCGCATCTTGCATTGCTGCAGCAAGGTGAATATTTGTGCTTTCACAAAACTGTAAAATCGGTGATAGAGATGTATATGCTTCACTACCAGCACAGGTATTCACATGATTAGCCTGCATTATCTGCTCTACCTGGAGTGTTTGGGGTACAGAAATTCTATCTACTCTTTCAGCTCTGTCCAATGATGTTAAAGCTAATATAGATATGCCTGTTCAGAAGGAGGAATTCATTGCAGCCAATATGAGGCTCAAGAACAACAAAGCCCCAGGGAAGGATAGGCTTCTACAGAAGTATACCAGTGGCTTCTTCCTGACAGATGTCCTCCTTTGGCGGATATGTACCACTTCCACATCTTTTGGGTCAATTCTTATGTCTCACAAATAGTCTCTGCTCAAACCTATTTTCATACCAGGGCATCTGTAGATAACTATATGCTTTCTCATTACTAAATGTTGACTATAAGATATTTATGGCTTGGTTAACCTTCTGCCTTGCACATGTCCTTTTTGGTTACATCCTAATCAAGTAGAGCTTGTCAAGGGTGACAACAGCATGGCATAACAACCATAAGTTGAACTCCATCTGTAATTCTGGCAGAAATTCTCTTCTCATGGGCCTTTTATCTGTTCATGCACAAAGGATTTTGACACAGTTAAATGGTTTACATTACTTTAGATTTCTGGGGTACGAAGGCTGCTTTGCAGATCATCTGCATATCCTTATATGGGTAACAGATGAATGCTTTTCAAAATGTTTAATCCATTTTTCAGACATAAAAACACTACACTGCTTCTAAAGAGAATCCTCCAAAGGTGTCACTCATCACTGGAAATGTTATACTTTCCACCTTCTTTATTCAGTACTTATAATAGCAGATATGGCCTTCCTTATATTAAATACTTGGGCATTTATATGTCTACCTTAGAAACCAGAGATCTGAATAATAAACAGCATATTCAATAAATACTTGCAGAAGGTTTTCAGAGCTGGCTTAAATGCAATTGACCTTTTGACCTTTTGAGCTGTGACTGATTCTTCTCAAAATGGTCTTTTATCTCAGATTGTATATTATATAAGTTCTGTAGTGGTTTATGATTGGACTTCTGCATAAATAGGATACAGAGCTTTTAGCTTTTCCTTGGCATCCTTGTTATATTCTTGGCCTTGCTAATTCACAACATGTTTCTAGATAGCATGTGGACTTGGGGTTCCAAGTCTTTTAACAACATTAAAGGTGTAAATTTTGCAAGTCGTTTTGCATCTGCATTACTGCGATAATATCAGCTGCTGTTACCTATTTAGATTCATCACTCACACTAATGGTTTGCAGTGGTATTGTTGCCTTTTGGAAAATACTCCCCCCAGCACGCATTCCTACAAGCTTTGTCAGTGTTGCATGGTGGGAAAATCTGGACCATCAGGTCTTCCCAATACATGTCATATATCCTATCTTGTCTAAAATTGGATGGATCTTGTCCTTTTCTTCTTTTTCCTTTAAACAACCTTCTTGTTTCTCCCTCCTCAGGAGTTTCCTGTTTACCCACTAGTGGAAAAAAGGGCGGTTTCTCTTTCTCCGCCTATTTTCAGAGCAAAACTGAGAATTTTCAAGGACTCATTGCTACTTTTGGCATTCCACTAATCATTACTATCATTATGTGCAGGTAGATTTATATCTGCAGTTGAATAATATATCCTCTTTGTAGTTAGCCACCCTTTTCCAGTTATTAACCCAGTATGTTCTAGATGTGAATGATGATAAATTTTATTTTAAGAAGGCTCTATCTGATTGACTTCTGCTATGATTATGGTGTTACTATTTCTTCCATGTTTAGTACAGTAAGAAGATTAGATTTAGCAAATGTGCAACCCTTGAGTATACTGACCATTCCTGCTTGTATTACATCCTCTCCTAAGTGCCGTATCTCTGTCTGGAAATACCATCATTGTATTTTCCTTATCCCAGAAAAGCTTTCTAAGTTTTTAAAGGGTTATGATTGAGCCTGATGAAGGTTTGAAGACTGAGGGAGCTGCTGGACAAAAGTATCATATGAATTGGAGTAGTGTGCTTCTTGTTTAATTTTATACAGTATCTGGGTGGAGTGGAAGTGAGGCCAATCTTCTCCACAAACTGTACTCTAGGGTAGCTAGCCCCTGATGCTCCTAGAGCCAGTATATGTCATATAATTGCAGCTAAAAGGGTCATAAGATATCATTAGAAAAACTTCCCTCAACCAACAGAGAACAAATGTTGGCAAATTGTGGATCATATTTAACATGCAGAAATGTAGGTTGCAGTACAAAGGTGTGCTGATACTTTTGCTGCAATTAGCTGGGCTCCCTTTGTTCATGCTTGTGAATAACTTCTCTGACAAGAAATATTAATCATTTTTTTTCAGGTAAGGTTAGCACAGGTAGAATTTTTGCTTATCTATTAGGTTTTTGTGCTCTCTTTAGATTTGGAAAAGACTAAACGGGTGTGTTGCAAGTACCATTCTACTCTCCCCTGTTGCAGACCTCTCGTGTTTTGTTTGGTTTGTGCCCAGTACTTGGTTAAGATATGTCATTTTGATCTCTCTTTATAATTATTTTTGAAGTAGGCACTTTTGGAATGAATGCTATTAACAGCCTACCATACCTCTGAACCTCTTAGAGTAAGAAATCTGGACAAAGCCATGAATAATGGGAGGAGAAAGGTCCAAAAATAAGGGCAGTTTTTACATATTGCTCTTACAAACTTAGAAAGTTGATAAAATAACACGATTTGCATTATCATGCATTTTATAAAAGATATAAAGTTTAAAACTCAAATTTCTGTCATTATTTTCTGACTTCAGTCCTCAATGATTTGTCCAAAAACACAATTTTTGGAGAAAAAGAGCTAAAATATTAGGCAAAAATCTGGACATTCTACAAAAAGCTGGGTATTTGAGAGGTATGCAGCCTATACACCTAAAAAATAGATATATTTTTCATATGTAATTGACATGGAGAGCTGTTCCTTCTACAGAGATATGAGTCATTTGTTTTTTGTTGTTTTTTTGCAGTTTTATCTTTTGTATATTAATTCAGATCTGAAGTGTAAATTACATAAAATTTTAGTAGATAATTTTTTTCTAATCAGCAAAAATCCCTGTACAATGTCTTGGTGTTACTAAAAGACACACATGCTTTGCTGGACGCTGTTCATGTTGTTTCATGTTATTGTAAATTTCCTAACCCTGACTTGTGATATGTAAAATCTTTTTATAAGGATGTTCAAAGAAAATAAGCAAAGTTACTTCTACCCTCCTTCTATCACAAAACTATTATTTAGACTCAAACAGATGGATTGTAAGACTTAAACAACTCTCTAGCATTCTTATTGGTCAGGCTGGGTCTATAAGAGATAGTATACCAGAAGGGTTGGAGATGTAGTGTCCAGTGACATAAGCTAGTATTGCCATCCTGTGGCTTGCCCAGCTATTATGTGGTGTCAGTCAAAAGGTGAAATAGTCTACCTAGTAAGCAGGACTTATAGCTAAGTGCTTATTTTCAGAAGCAGAGTACCATATTTCAGCATGACTTAACTTTTAACTAAAACAGCACCAAGGGTACTCCTATCAGTCAATATCTTAAGAAAGTGCAGTTCTTAAAACTATTTTTGATACGGCCATAAGTTTCCTAATAAAATAAGGAGTCAGTAACACTGGTTCAGAGAACATCATTCTTTTCAGTTCACTAAATACCCTATCTATCTCAAGATACCCTTGCACTTTAATAAGAGCTTTACCTTTTTGTGAGATCTGACAAAGAACAGGCAAAGGTTGCAGAATGGAATACAAATTTTCTTCAGTACCCAGTTAGTCAAAGAAAAGTCTTCACCTGTCCTTTAGTGGAATATATAGACCAGTGATTTAGGGCCTTTATTTCTTCTAATTGTGGTTTTATCTCCTTCAGCTACAGGGTATCTCAGATATTTGGCTTAAACCATGTCCAACTTACTATTTTTAGCATTCTTCATAAAGCCTGACTGTTGTATTAATTCTAACATTGCCTGACTTGATAGACCATCTGAGATTATGAAGTCTCTACTACCGGAGATCGAAATTACACTATTTTGAAATCCAGTAGTAGATGCCCACTAACGCGAAAGTGCACTTTAGCAAACTCCACTAGAACGAACGGGAAATGTCCTCCAATGTGGTGCTGTAGTCACGGACCTTAGGGTTAGGGCTTGGGTTAAGGATAGTGGATAGCCCTACTAGGTATCCACTATCCTTAACCCAAGCCCTAACCCTAAGGTTTGTGACTACTGCACCACAGTGGAGGACATAGGTCCGTGATTACTGCACCGTGGAGGACATACAATTTCCTCCACTGTGGTGCGGTAGTCATGGACCTTAGGGTTAGAGCTTGGGTTAAGGATAGTGGATAGCCCTACTAGCTATCCACTATCCTCATATACCCTATATATATATATACATTCATATATATATATATATATAGTGCATATATATATATATATATATATATATATATATATATATATATATATATATATATATATATATATATATATATACATATATATATATATATATATATATATATATATATATATATATATATATATATATATATATATGTGTGTGTGTGTGTGTGTGTGTGTGTGTGTGTGTGCTTGAGTGTATGTATATATATATATATATATATATATATATATATATATATATATAAATATATAATTATACATGTATAAAATATATAGGGTGGCTATAGTAGTGCAGCGGTTAGCATTGATGCTTCACAGCAAGAGGTTCTTCAGTTCACTTCTCGGTTGGGGTACCTTCTGTGTGGAGTTTGCATGTCCTCTTTGCAGTTACATGTGTTTCCTCTGGGTGCTCCATTTTCCTCCCACATTCCAAAGACATGCAGTAGGTGGATTGGACATGCTAAATTGACCAAAGGGGAGGGTGTGTGTATGAGTGAGTGGTACGAATGAACTACTGCGGCAGGGCTAGCCACCTGGCAGTACAAACCTTGGCTCGAGATGATTGTCATTGCATAAGTGACACCCTGACCCCATGTGCAAAATGGGAAAATGGGTTGACGATGGATGGATGGGGAAGTGGCAATATCATGTGATCAAGTCTAGTGTTGACATGCATCTTGTCTTTCCTTGTTTCTCTATCAGCTCATCAATTTTGGGTATAATGGCTTTCAAATATAAAATATTATTCCATTTCCTAAAATTATTACCGAATCAGATGTTTACATTTTATTTATGACCTGGCAGTACTGGGATGTTCTAATCACTTGGTGAATCATCCATCATCCCTAATTCTGAGTATCATTTGAACTTCTTCTCATACTAGCTGTTTCTTTGTCTCTTGCTCTGTAAGGTCTCAGTCTAACTTTTACTGCAGATGTTGATGTCCTTCCATTTCACTGTTGCAGTATTCATTAAAATAGGGGATCCCCTACCAAGGGCGGCCCAATGTTCAGTCAGTATACCAAAGCCTGTAGGTTGCTTTAAGGTATACCATACATCACATGTACGCTGCTTGTGTAATGTTGGGGATAAAGGTGACATCTAGACATACCATCCTCAGAACTTCTTTGCCACCAGTTCGAACGTCATCTCTTGGTCTTCAGTCTGAGTGCCTGTTCTATTGCTGATCCACCAGGCCATTTCAGATAAGTGCCCCATTTTTTTTTTTTTTTTTTATCTTATGTATTTCTTTTGTATTGTTGCTTGTGGATTTCATGTCATCCAAGAAGGGTAAATGCCAGTGTGAGTGAGTAATACCATCACAGGCAGTGCTTTTGTCTCAGTGCTTCACATGACCATACGTCATGCTCAGTTTGTCAGGACTTTGTTTGTAAGACTCTCTATAGTTGGATCTCTTCTTTGGCTTTGTATTTGGAGAACCAATGTCTTAAGCTTTTAGCTAAAGGCATGATGGAAGGAACTTCCCACTCCGAGGGACAGCCGTCTGTGAAGGAGGAGGACAAAATATCTTGGTTGGATTCTTCTACTGTGCAGCCTCTGCCTGATGTCTCTCCTAAGGCAAGTGAAAGCTGGGGAAAATCACCTGGCTCCACAGTTGGATTCTTCTGTCATGACTGTTTTGGAGGTTGTTGTGGATCCAACCTTAAGCACATCCTTGGAGGCCTAGCAGATGTCTGCTTTGGACGTTCAGGGGGAAGCATGGCTGATTATTTTTGAGGGGCCTAGGGGTGTTCCTCAGATTTTGGTCAGAGAGGAGGTCCCAGCCCATTACTGAATGCCATCAGGGGTCTGAGCCTTATAAGTTTTATAAGGTGGACATCCTCTTAAGGAAAAAAGAAAAGACTAAGCATATTTCTTTACCTCCCAAGGATCTGCAGAGTGAATGGCAGAATTTCACTTAGGGGTTGTTTAATGCTTTGATGGCTTTGAAACATCCTCATGGAGTTTCTGTTCCAGCTCCCCCTTTGTCCTCTATTCCCCTTAAAAGACCCAGGGAGCAGAATTCTTTTAAAGAGGAGGTGGATTCAGATGAGGAATTCCATGCTTATGCCTCTCATATTCCCTCTCCTTTAGATTCTGGGTCTGAGGAAGAAGAATCTACTAGTCCTGATACTTCTTTTGAGGAAATTTCTTTTGGGGCACAATCTCTTGAATGATGGAGTTTTTTTTAAAAATGATTGTGCCCAGGTTTCTGAGGTACAGAAGTGGTATTATGAGCTCCTGCAAATGGAGTCTCCTAGACCTTCTGCTGTTCCTCCTGTTTTGGCTGCTTTGTTGTATGCCTTTTCTAATGCTCTTGATTCCCATTGCCTGCCCCCAAGAAACCCAGTAGGTTTTATATGGTAAATAAACAAAAAACTAAAACCAGACTGACCACAAAGAAGAAATTAGCGTACGAAACTCTTTATTCCACGCTTTCGTCAAAGACTTCATCAGAATACAAAACGTTAAACCAAACTAGTTTAAATACCAAGTTTAACCAATAAAAAATAGCTGTAAATTATGTTCTTAAAGAAAAAAACACTTAAAAAAAAAACATGATTTTAGACCTAAACACATTTATTTATGTAAATACACCATCCAAATTTTTAAAAAACACAATGTTGACAACATCATTCATTCCAGGTTCCTTGTCGGAATTCAATTTTATTTGCCATAAGGCTTCTTTTGCTTCCAAGTCTGTCTTAAATTCTCCAACCCTAAGATAACTAAATCCTTGTTCTAAAACAAAAAATAAAACTTACTATCATTCAAACAAATTTAATGTGTATTTAAAGAAAGCATTATTTTTGTCTTTCTTCTTTATACTATAATAATGCTCCCTGATTCTAACATACCCATATAAAAGTCAATGCAACTTGCACACACCCCTATATATACTAACCCTTTATTCTACAATTAAAAAATCCTGGTACCCTAATCGTATATGGCAACTGACTTAAAGTAACAAAGAGTCCAGCTAAAATAAACCTACAAGCGTTGCAGGTTCCACATTTGTTCATTCCACTACAGTTGTTTGTGTTGATGGTTCCACATGTAATTCTATTTTATCTCTTTCAAATATGGTTTTTAAACTGTAATGATTTTTATGAACAAATTGGGGACTTAGACCAACTACCTTAAACAAATCATTGTCACCATCCAAAATTTTCCAGTTGTTCTTCATAATTTCCCTAATAGGCCCACTGTCCAAAGTCATATCTATGGTACAATAAGCCCCAATATCAGTGGTTAGACTATTGGAACTACTTGTTTAAGGTAGTTGGTCCAAATCCCCAATTTGTTTATAAAAATCATTACAATTTAAAAAACATATTTGAAAGAGATAAAAATAGAATTACCGTGGAACCATCAACACAAATAAGTGTAGTGGAATGTACATGTGGAAGCTGTAACACCTGTAGGTTTATTTTAGAGGGACCCTTTGTTAATTTAAGTCAGTTGCCATATACTATTAGGATACCAGGATATTTTAATTGTAAAACTAAAGGTTTAGTATATATAGGGGTGTGTGCAAGTTGCACTGCCTTCTGTATAGGTATGACTACATGAGCCCTTTGTGTCAGAATCAGGGAACATTATTATAGTATAAAGAAGAAAGATAAAAATAATGCTTTCTTTAAACACATTAAAATATTTGAATTATAGTAAGTTTTTATTTTCTGTTTTAGAACAAGGATTTAGTGTTCTAAGGGCTGGAGATTTTAAGACAGACTTGGAGCAAAATGAAGCCTTACGGCAAATAAAATTGAATTTCGACAAGGAACCTGCAATAAATGATGTTGTCAACATTAAGTGTTTTTTAAACAATCAGAGGGTGTATTTACATAATTAAATGTATTTAGGTCTAAAATCATGTTTATTTAAAAAGTGTTTTGTTTCTTTCAGAACATAATTTATAGTAATTTTGTATTGGTTAAACTCGGTATTTAAACTGGTTTGGTTTAACATTTTGTATTCTGATGAAGTCTTTGATGAAAGAGTGGAATTGAGAGTTTTGTATGCAAATTTCTTCTTTGTGGTCAGCCTGGTTCTAGTTTTTTGTTTATTTCTAGTATTACTGGATTCACAGATTTCTGAGGTTTTATAGGGTGCCTGAGGACTGTAAATTTCTTTATCGGTGTCCTTTGGTGGACCCATCTGTGGTGTCTGTGGCATCTGACAAGCCATCTCATTTGCTGCCTTCTACTAAGTTACTTCCTTCTGATAAAGATAGCAAAACTATGGAAAGTATAGATAAGGTTTATACCTTGGCTAACATAGCTTTTAGGGCTGTCAGTTATTAGACCCAGATGTCCAGGTACATTTTGGCCCTTCTTTCCAGGCCTGTCAGGTAAGTTCTGATCTTTCTGACTCTGAATGGAAGATTTCTGCTCTTTCCTTGTAGGGACCTCTTTCCAGGTGGCTCACCATTCTATTAAGTGTAGTTATGATGCAGCAGATGCTTCTTCTAGGGCTGCTGCCTTTGGTTCTGTGTTAAGGAGATATTCCTGGCTTCAGCTTCAACCTTTGCCTGATGATATTAAGATTAGGCTGATGAATGCTCCTCTGGACAAAAAACACTTTTTGATGAAGCTGATGCTGCTTTGTTTAAATCTCTTCAGGATAATGGCAAGGCCTTGCAGGAGCTTAAACATGTTTTTGTTTCTCCTGTACCTAAATTTCAGAGAAATTACCACAATAAGCCAGCATTTGTTCATAGGCAGTCTCGCCTTCCCCAAAAGGGTAAGAAGGGTAGGAAGCGGGCTTCTACTGCTAAAGCTTCCCAGACTTCTTTGCCCCAGAAGTATCCTTTTCCTGACAAAACAGGTGCTGTTTGACTATCCTGTTCCTCCCAGCCACATTCCTCTTTCGCTTTCTCTTCCTGTTCGGTTAAAGATTATTCAGGACTCCTGGGTTCTGTCCATTATTTGCCAAGAGTATTTCATGGTCTGGAAATCCTTCTTCTTTTTATGGGAATTCCTCAGCCCCTTCAGGAGCATTTTCCCTTCTTTGCAAGGGTGCTTTGGAATCTCTTGACTCAGGAAGCTATTCAGGAAGTTCCATTTTCACACAGAGAAGGGGGTTTTACTCCAGAATGTTTTTGGTGTCCAGGAAAGTGGGAACTTGGTGACCTATTCTGGATCTCTCCCATCTAAACACCTTCCTGAAGGTCCCCTCTTTTTGTATGTTGTCTTTTCAGACCTTGTTCTCTCTTCTGCTTCCTCAGACTTATATGATGTCTCTGGATCTCAAGGATGCTTACCTTCATATCCTGATTCATCCTCTTTTCAGGAAAATGTTTCATTTCTCTGTTGCTTCCTGACATTTCCACTTTTCTCCTTTGCCCTTTGGCCTTTCTATTGTCCCAAGAGTATTCACCAAATGTCTTGCTCTCGTGATTGCTTTTTGTAGGCTAATGGAGATACACGTCTTTTCCTACTTGGACGACCTCTTGTTTCAGGCATCCTCTCCAGAGACCTTGTTGCAAAATCACTATTTTGCCAATTCCCTTGCGCAGAGCTTGGAGTTCACTATAAGTTTGAAAAGGTCCTTTCTGACTCCTTTTCAGGCTCATGTCTTTCTGGGGTGTGGGATCCAGACTGTTCCTATGATGGCATCCCTGCCTCCTCCCAAGGCCTAAACTCTCATTTCCTTTTTTCAGTCCCTTCTTCCTCTTGCTTCAATAACAGCCAAGGAATTTTTGAGAGCTCTGGGATTCATGGCTTCCACCATTCCTATGCTCACTTTTGCCCAACTCCATGTGAGAAAACTTCACTGGTTTCTAAAGTCAGTTTGGCTTCAGCATTCTCATCCCCTCAAATTTTTAGTTCTTCCTCTTCCTTGTCTCAAGCAGGAGCTTCAATGGCAGATTCAGCAGTTGACTCTCAGTCCAGGGCTCCCTTTTCATCCACCTCTTCCCTCTCAGGAGCTGTTCACTAATGCTTCAGACATGGGATGGGGAGCAGCATTCAGCTCCCTAAAGGTGGAGGGAGTCTGGTTGCCTCATCAACAGAAAGAACAGATCAACAATAAAGAAGTGAGCACTCTTCAGACCTTTGCAGGACCTCTCAAAGGTGTTTACAGACAATACTACAGTTATGTAGTATGTCAAAAAATGGGGAGGACAAAGTCTTATCTTCTTTGCCAGTATGTTCTCCTAGTGTGGGAACTAGCTATCCAGTATCAAGTGACACTTCAGGCAATCTACATTCCCTCAGGTCAAAACACTGTAGCAGACTCTCTGAGCAGGTCCATAACTCAATCCCATGAATGGATGCTTCACAGGGATGTGTTTCTGGACATTGTCCACCAGTGGTGTACTCCTCAAATGGTTCTTTTTGCCTCCTCTCTGAACAGACAGCTTCCTCTATTTTGTGCCAGAGTCTGACATCCTCTAGTTTGGAAGGTGGACGCCCTTTATTTCTTGGAAGGGGATGTTTCTTTATGCCTTTCTTCACCTTTCCGTCATTCCAAAAGTCCTGTTCAGAATACAACAGGATGCTCCCAAAATCTTGCTGGTGACTTCCTTTTGGCTGAGACAGCATTGATTCTCTCTTCCTCTGCATTTAGCCAAGGGCAATCATCACAAGTTACCTCACAGGGTGGACCTACTCACAGAAGAGAAGTAGATCTCTCATCCATCCCCATCTGTCCACTCTTCAACTGACACTGTGGGTAATAGGATTTTGATTCCTCATAGACATCTTTTCTTCAGAGGATGTGTTTAGGGACCTGCAGGAAGCCAGAAAATCCACTATCAGAAAATCCTACTTCTCCAAATGGAAGAGGTTTTTTTTTAGATGTTTTTCTTATTACCTGAATCCAATTTCTGTGGATGTTCCTTTGGTTCTCTCTCTTATCTGTGAACTGCTCAGTGCTGGGTTGGCTTATTTTTCTCTTATGGCCCACTGACCAATTATTTCTGCTTGTTTGCCTTTATCACTTCCTTTAACTTCTAGATTTGAAGCTAAACAATTCCATAAAGGTGATCTTAATATTAGGCCTCTCAGGAAGCCCATTTCTCCTCCCTGAGATCTTAATTTTGTTTTAGAAAAATTGACCTGGGCTGCTTTTGAGCCTGCAGCTTCAGCTTCCTTGAAACATCACTCTTGGAAGACTTTTGTTAGCCCTTTACTTCTGCCAAACAGGTTTACGCGCTTCATGCCCTTATAGTCTGTCCTCCTTTTTTTGGTGTTTCATAAGGACATGATGTCTCTTCATACTAATCCTTCTTTTATGCCCAAGGTGGTTAATGAGCTGTCCCTTAATCAGTCTATTCATTTGCCACTTTTTTCCTTTCTGTGCAATCTGCCAGTGAGAAGGTGCTGCACACATTGGATGTGCATGGACAACTACGATTTTAATTGGATAAAACTAGGACTTTGTAAATATGATCAGCTCTTTGTTTTCTTTTATCATAGGTCCTTAGGATTGGCTGTGTCCAAGCAAACTATTTCTTCTTGGATCTCTAAAGCTATTTCTTTTTGTTATTCTTTTCATGGTGAGAGCCTTCCTTCTTCTGTTGAGGCTCATTCTACTAGAGCTGCGGCTTCTTCTGGTGGCTTTTTCAAGGGTTTTGATACTGACCTATTCTTGAAGCAGCTACCTGGACTTCTCTGCATACATTTACCCAGCACTACAAGTTAGATGGAATTTTCAGAGCTAGATATGATTTTGCTACAGCAATTCTTCATGGGTTTCTAGAGAGTTCTGCTGGTCCTTCCTCCTCACTCTCTTCTTCCTGAGCTTTGGCACTCTCCCTATTGTAACAAATAATGCAAAAGTGAAATGGCAGGACATAGTACAGTTGTGTAAAATCTTAGCATAATGGTAGACGTCCTTCTCTTCACTGTTGCAGTATTCACTCCCTCCCTCTTCCCCTGGTCCATTTCTCTTCTGGATGTACTGATTGCCTCTATACTCTTTGGACTGTCATTCCTAATGGGTCTGTCAGTTCTGAGGATGGTACATCTTTATGTCACCTTTATGCCCTACATTACACGATGAGCATATGTGTGATGTACAGCGTACCTTAAAGCAACCAAAAGGCTTTGGTATACTGACCCGAAATCAAGCTGCCTTTGGGAGGGGATTTCCCTATTATAATGAATACTGCCACAGTGAAGAGAAGGAAATCTACTGTTATCATAAGATCTTACACAACTATACTTTTATATGTTACATTCTATCAGTTTACTTCTCCCAGTCGTCAGAAAACACCCATTTCCCTTAATACAAAAAAAGTATTTCCTGCTTTTGTATATTTGACAATGATTCCACTAGTTGTCCTTCATAAGACAACTCTGCAGTCTCTCCTGTATGAATTTCACATTGCAAACTAACCACAGAACACTCTACTTCTTTCCATGACTTTAGTATACTAACGTGATAGATTTGCTCTGTCTTTTTCTATCTTTGCAAAATTTGTCGTTCACTGCATTTATTCTTGCAGTCAAGTCAAGTAGCCCTTGCCATTTAGATAGAACTTTGTTCTCACTCAAGAGCATTAATACTTAATCCCCCTGGGTTAAATTCAGACTCATTGCTGTATCTCTTGGTCTTTCTGCAAGTGCTCCAGTAGTATGGGCATAACCAACTTTTTCACAAGTACCATAAGTAAAGTACAGTAATGTAGCATTCATCACTCACTCTCAACAGCTTCTGCATTAGCCTTGCATAGTGACACAGCTTTTAGAAATTTTGTAGCATAGTCCATGATGCCCATTGCTAAATTAGTAAAGAGTGATGCATACAAATGGCATCTCAGATTAGCACTGTTACCAGCAGATTTTTTTTAATCCAGGATTTGGCACAATTTTCTGACATTCTGGACAAGAATCACATACATGTTCTTTCAGTTTCATACTACCCAATCAATAAAAATATGGCTGATACTCTTGACATAGTTTTGTCCATCACTTACATAACTCATAACGCATGACGATTGGCTAACATCAAATTGAACTGTAAGGTTTTGACACTAGGGACTAGTACAATGCTTCCTCTCTGCCTTTACTCACTGTATATAAGGGATCAAGTCTTAGCTCAAAATAGGGGTAAAATGTAATAAGAACTAACATTGTCTGTTGCTGTAGTTAAAGTATCATCATCTTCCCACTGTCCTTTTTAGCATTTGTGTGGTTTACTTGTAGGTCTACTAACTCAAGGTTACTTTCTATAGTAACTGGTGTTGAGGTGGAAAGTATAGCTTCCTCTCCCAAAAGCATTAGAGCTAGAGATTCTTTGCCCTACATATGGTAGGTATAGAAAAAAATCTTATTGTGTTTAGATTTTTCCATTGTCTGAACTATCCTATGAGGAGTTCCTTTTTTCTTTAGCTTTGTTTATTTTGGGCATATAGGGTTTTAGCACTCTTCATTTTCTTCTCTAATTCATTTTTGTTACTTACCTTCATTTATTTTCTGTGAGGTCCTCACTTAAGTACCCATGTTCTATTTTTGTTGTCTTATTTTCTGTACTAATATGTTTTTCCTAAGTCTCTCTGCAGATATGTGCCTTGTGCCGACTTTTATTTCAGAGATTTCTTTTAGTGTACCTTCAGTTCCCTATATCAAGATCCTTTACAATTGGAAACTATGCATGGCTATGTCACAAAAGAAAATATTGCCAGCCCAGCTTGCTGGAATTTTGTAAACAATTATATGGCAATTGTGAATATTAATATGATTTATATAGAAGTGTGACAGAAGGAGACAATGCCAGCCCAGCTATCTGGAATTTTGTAAATGATTATATGTCAGTTGTGAATGTCAACATGATTCATATGCTTGTGTTACAAATGTTTTAGAACTGTATGTTATGTGTATATCAAACTGCTAGTACAGACAAGTGTATGAAAAGGGTTTGTACAGTACTGAGCTTAAAGATGTATCCACAGTGTACCCTACTGGAAAAGAACAGAAATGTATATAAACTATTGTAATTGTGTAAATGTATACGTTTTAACAGTAGGAAATGGCACATAGAAGGTTAATTTGCCAAACTTCAGTAATATAGTTGAAATTAAATTGTTTTATAACTGTGCCATAAAAGAGATGCTAACTTTCAGTTTCAGTGCAGCAAGGAGACAGGATGTCTAAAACTAGGGAGCTTTCTGCATTGTTTTGTAAGTGTTTTATTGTTTTATGTCTTCCAGCAGTTGCAAACCTCTGAAGGCTATGTATTTTCACAGGAAAATGCTAAATGATGGTAGTTTCTGACAATGGGGGTTTAGCTTGGGAACTAAAGTCAGGTGACAAAAAGTGATGTCATGCTGCAAGTACTCCAACAGTAATATTTGATATTAATTTAAGAACTCTCTGAGAGATTGACGGTGCATTTTGCATTCTGTCTTTGACCTGGCAGCATCAGCTGGAAACATCCACTCACCACATCTGTCTTGGCTTGCTGTAAGTAAGTTAACTAAGGTATAGTAATTTCTTTTAGATTCAGTAAGGCATATAGTAAAGATTAGTTTAGATATTTTCTATATTTATTTTAGACCTAGTCTGTCCTGCAATATTGTTTTAAATATTTCCTGAGATTTTGAACTCTAAAGTTACTGTGATGATTTACTATTTTCTTGTTCTTTTATTATTTATTATTAAATATATTTAAACCTATCTTTGTGGCTGATATTTGTGAGACATATTTAAGCTCTGAGAGTACTTGCATATTTATTTGGTACCACTGTGCAGGCCACTCCTAATACCCTTGCTCTTGGTCAAACTACCATTTGGATTAATAGTAACATTACACAGTGAGATTGAACACCCTTTGTTAAGGGCCTTAAAGTAGCTTATAAGGGGTTTTTGGTGACAGTGATAACTACCTTATAGTCTGGGCAGAAGGTGGCATAGTTAGTAAACCTGTACCAACCTTTCCCAGGTGTGTGTGTGTGTGTGTGTGTGTGTGTGTGTGTGTGTGTGTGTGTGTGTGTGTGTGTGTGTGTGTGTGTGTGTGTGTGTGTGTGTGTGTGTGTGTGTGTAAAACAAATTTTCAAGAGAGTGTGTGTGTGTGTGTGTGTGTGTGTGTGTGTGTGTCAGCTACTTTGGCAGGGACACGAAGCACTGGTTGGACAGAGAGAGTGTTGGAGGACTTGGCTTGGAACCCTGGCTAAGGACTCAGCTGTATAGCTGTGCCAGTGGGGAGTCTTATTGGGGATCTAGAAAATGAGGGAGAAACCAACCCCAGACTGACTGTGGTCTCTGTGTGCTCTTAAGTCATATTGCACTTCACTGTGTGTCTATTTCTCATCCACCCAGTGTGTACGTTCCCCACTGTTGCCAGTGGTGAGGATTGAGGCTCCTTGATTACTGGGCCAGTGTTGGGGAGTCACAGGCTATATGTAGATTTATACATATACAGGTGTGTGCACGTGCATGTGTGTGTGTATGTGTGTGTGTGTGTGTGTGTGTGTGTGTGTGTGTGTGTGATCGGTTGCCTTTCAATTTGTTAATTTTATGATGTATGTATATAGATAGATATTTATAAACACGTGTGTACATATATATGGGGAGAGTGAGAGAGATGGATATAGATATATTTAGTGATGACTATGCATTTGTGTCTTAATGAAATAATAGCAGTCTTTATTTTTAAAGCAAAAAAGCAAAGGAACATTTTGTAAACACAAAAATATCCAGAATGCATATCAAGAATGTGATACATAGCTAAGCAGAACAATGAACTAAAAGCTCTTGTAGTCTATATGCAACAAGCAGTTTACTCAAAGGCATGCCTTCTTGCTTAACACTAAAGCCTTTGGAATAAATACAGTAGGACCTTCAAACATATAAAACAGTTAAAGCAAGATGCTAACAACAGGGACATTTAAAAACAGTTCTTGTAACAGGAACAGTTTCTGTTCACAGTAGCAAGAACTGCATCAGCTTTCACAAAGAAAAACACAGATCCAAATTTCAAAGTAGCAAGAACATTGTCCATACTAATTAAAGCATCCTCACCGAATGAACAAGGTTCTGATTCATCACAAAGAAAACCAGGCAAGAAAAGTTTTCAACATGTTCAGGTTGTATCTACAATATGAATTTTTATGGATAAAATTAAGCAGAGTTGATTGTCTTATTTGGCATGTGACAAGTAGTACATAATCCAGAAACGGTATTCCACATTTTTTTACTTGTTCAGTCTCAACATAAGAAAAAACAATTTCCATGCTGAAATCTTTGTTTTTAGTTTGCCACTTTGCTATGCAACAGGAATGGCTCCCTATTGAAATGCAGTCACACAAAATGCCAAGTGCCAAAAAGCCGAGAGAAAAAAGATTGAAAATCTGGTGAAGAGTAAATCTCAAAAGTCTTTCTTCTCCTTAAGACTTCTTTTTGCAGAGGGGGTAATCCCCCCTTGCACCCTTCCATATGGGGGACAAGGCCCCCCCCCACCCCTGAACTTGTATATGCCAACTCCAAGATCACCATAACTCTGAGAAAAGGGAATATTCCAAGAACTGGTCATCTGAGATTTAGAGTATTTATGTCCAATTTTTCAGTCATTCAGTCTCCATGTTTCAGGACTCTCCTTAGCTGATCCCAACATTTTAAACTGTTGGCAAAAGGAATTCCTTTTATTCTTGAAGTGCTTATTTTAGTTATAATTGAAAAATACCCTGCACTGAAAAATACCACAACAACTGATTTCCCTGGTAAACAAATTTTTTTTAAATTTTATTTTATTGTTTTTTTTTCTAGACAGCAGCATAACACCAGCTACATCCCCTTCTAAAACTGGTCCCTAACACTACCTTCCATTTCAACTTACCCATATCCTAGTTTTAGAGTTTTGTCTGTAAGCAACACTTATCGTGCTTATTTCCAGTTTAACCATTCAAAAAAAAATCAAAAATGATAGCTGAAATGTCTGAATATCTGGTCTCAGTTACTGATTCTTTTAGTTTATCTCTCTCTCTCTCTCTCTATATATATATATATATATATATACATATATAAATATATTTATTTATAAATGTCTATCTGTATACATACATCATAAAATTAAATAAAAAAAGGCAACCGATTGAGCACAAATGCTCAATCACCTACTGATCAAAAGTAAGTAAGTAAATAAATATATAAAACAAATACAATTTTTATTTTTTTTCAGGGGATTCTCTGCACCCTCCGCACCCCTACGCATTATCTATACCAACTCAGATATCACAATACAGTGGGGAAAGAGCCAATTCCCTGACCCTCACCATACCGAAATCTCACACAGAAAAATAGTTAGTATGAGTAATCAGCTTATTTTTGATCAGTCTAAATATTAAAGGTATACACATGCAAGGACTCCTTCAATAAACCAAAATACACAGATAAAAAATGATCGTTTCAGTCGCAGCTTATAGGAGAAGAATTTATTAACATCAATGTTATCACTTTTATACTCAAGGTGCTTCTTCAGACAATAAATCACAGTATAAACAAATGATTAAATACTTTAAAATATCCATATGATCAGTTTCAATGTAACGCTTTCCTCCCAGTTAATAGGGGTTTTTAAGAAACAAAATCATTTACACCTGTTTCCAGTAACAGTCTAAACCAAAAAATCTAGTCTGATTCAATTTTTTCATTGAGATTGAAAACATCTCCACCTCATTCTGAAATGCTAATAACTTGTATCACAAAAAAGTTAATAAGATGCTGAGTAGTCATTTGTCAAATATGTTTAAACAACGCATTAATAGCCTTAGAACCCTTTATGTCATAGACATGGTCTCGTATTTTATCTTTAAGTCTTCTATTTGTTTTCCCTATGTAAACGTCGCTGCATGACTGACACTGTGCAAGATAAATAAAGTTGCAACTGTTGTAGTCCATATAGCCTTTAAACAAATATATTTTCTGTTTTATAGGATGAACACAGTTATCAGTCTTGTTTATATATTTACAATACTCACAGTTATGGCAAGAGAACAGGCCTTTTTCACTGAAACTGGGAGTACAGATGTACGTACATTTTTATGTTGCAAAATACATTTCAACAAGCTATTGCTCTTAAAAGTAAAATAAGGAAAAGCTCCAATAATTCATTCAGTTGATTTATCAGTGATTTAAATAGGACAATTTTGTTTGATAGTATCACGTACATAATTAACAACTTCTGAATATGTCAAAACAATCCGAAGGAAGTCAGATGAAGTCTGATCCCAGGAGGTAGTAGTTTCCTGATTAATTCATCCTTCATTTTATTTTTGATCATCTTTATTGGCTTTTCTAGAACACACATACTACACACACACACACACACACGCATATATATATATATATATATATATATATATATATATATATATATATATATATATATATATATATATATATATATATATATATATATATATATATATATATATATTTATGTATATGCCCTTTCCCCAGGGAGTTTTGCAATTTCAGAAATAGTATATGTAACTATCAGGGGTGTTGGACAGTGCAGCCATTGCCGCACACCCTGCCCCAAAAAAAAAAAAACACTTTTCTCTTGATTTCATGCTATGCGGATTAGCCTTGGAACCATGTGTAGTAGTGTATTTTTGTATTTGTGCTGATGTAAGGGTGTAGACATAAAGCCTGTTGAAGTTTCTAGAGATCGAGTAACACTAATACATCTATATGGATATAAATATGGATATACAACTACATATAGATGTAGACAAATAGAGACATAGATTGCTTTACTACCCATGGAGACCAATGAGAGGTCTTTGGTGCTGCAGTCTTGGGGGCATTTTGGGTGGGGGATCATACACACCTGTACCAAGTGGTGGAATTCACTTTTTATAAAAGACAGGGCTAGACACAGAGTGGAAGAGTCATTTTTGCCTCGTAGACAGAGTTTTGTGTGACCAGGAGTAGGGAATCTTTGAAGATGTTGATTAGAAACTGACCAAAAGAAACCTTAGAGTGCCAAAAAATGATCTGTGGATTGTACAGAGCATGATAGTGATTGTAGTTCTTACTAGAAAGATTCAAAGATCCCGTAGTGGGAAAAATCCAGGTGAGTCAAGAAGAGTTGAGAAACAGGGACAGGAGAATCCCTGATACAGTGCTTTTCTTCATTTTTTTGGAGTAGTTATATACTCTTTTTCATTTTGTATTAGAAAAAAAATTCACTGTAAGTAAAGGATATCAAAACTAAAGTACTGTCTCTAATGTTTATATATTAGTGTGTGTGTGTGTGTGTGTGTGTGTGTGTGTGTGTGTGTGTGTGTGTGTGTGTGTGTGTGTGTGTGTGTGTGTATACATATGCACACACCCTCATATAATATTTTGGAGAATCTCTGTGTATAACAAATGAAATATCTAGTACTGTCACTGTAGTAGGCTATTGGGATGTGTTTTACAATACTGTTGAAGTCAGATGTCCTGAAAAAAATGGATTATTTATCTGTTTTTCATTATTTTTGTAGCTCAAATTTACAACTTCTTGACTTCATTGGACTTTTGCAATTGGCTAATTTGTTTGTCACATAGAGCTTTAAGTAATTTTTCTGCAGTTTTATGAATAGAGAGTCTTATGAGTAGCGTTGTGTGCTAATAAGGGATTAATTGTATTGTATTTTTTCCCCTCTGGTAGTGTTGGTTGATTCTGTTAATGAATATTTTTATTATTGTATGTCAATGCTTTTTATAAGTGGATTATGTATTTTATAAGGTATGTCAGTCTGGCAGTTCAATTGTGTACTTTAGTCAGTTTAGAGAAGTAGAAATTTTTACTTAATTTATTTTTACTGAAAATGTACACTTCATAGTTGACCCAACCAAGCTCTTCACAGTCCATTATTTACATCATATATCCTATCAAACAGAACTACACTTTTTGTGATTCATGTTAACACTCCTTTTTAAAAATCAGACAGGGCAACTCACAATCTTGCACAAATAAGAAAACTCAGTTTAATGATCCTTTCAGTATTTACACAATATTCACATGTTGCAGTTCCTCAAGAAATATCCACTACCATAGAGGTTCTCTGGTTCGATCCTTGGCTGGGGTGCCTTCTGTGCAGAGTCTGCATGTCCTCCCTGTAGTCGCGTGGGTTTCCTCTGGGTGCTCCGGTTTCCTCCCACATCCCAAATACATGCTGTAGGTGGATTGGACACTAAATTGGCCCTAGGTGTGAGTGTGTGCATGTGTGTGCCTTCTGTGGAAGGTTGGGCGCTGGGCTGGCAACTCAACACCGCAAAACTCCACTGCCAATCATGAGCGGACAAGGTGATCCACTGTGGTGACCCCTAACCGGGAAAAGCCGAAAGAAGAAGACAGAATGAAAGATCTCATTCTTCTAAGACTACAATAAATTAGCAATGAGATCGATTACCAGAAGGCAAGGAAATTCATTCTTTCATTCACAAACTAGCCATTTTCTCTACTTTGAATTTACAAAGGAAACAGTCTGTCCTAGCAGTTAGAGGGCACAAGGCAGATCAACCAGTCTTGTATAGGACAGGGCATGCATGCACACACACGTGCACAGACACAGACACACACCTGTTTGGAAGATCACTGATTTGACTATGGCCGATCTTTGGAATTTAGGAGGAAACTGAAACACTCATTGAATATCCATTCCAACACAAGAAAGACATGAAGATTGTAAATAGAAGAAACCTCAGCCAAGAAACAAACTGTGCAACCAAGTGCTGTGAGGTGATGATCTAAACTGTATGCTCAAGGCAGCTTGTCTCTTAAACACAATTGGAACAAAGCATTGGTCATACCTCTATACCTCAGAAATATTTAGTGTAGCATTACAGCTCTCACACATGAAAATGCTCATATTTTTTTTTATCTGTTTACAAATCAGGGCTTTTATAAAACATGTTATGACCAAGAAAGTAAAAATAACTGGTAGGATCTAAAAGAACTTTTACATTACATCTGTTCTTGAAATACCATTGTAGTATGAAATACATGCCATTATGAATTTGATCCTACAAACTTTTAAAAAGTAGATTACGCAACGACCGCTGGTAATGCTTCCTCAATATAAGGTCCTGTTCTCCAGGACTCTGGCATAATTGTTGATGTAGAACGCATGACTGCAAATGAGCATCATTTTATAGGATCTTAATTAAAATTCATCTCAGTTATCCCACATCTTGAAAGCCCTGCAAATCCTTCACCTACAGCACCATATTCTACCTATAACACCCCAGACATTGCCTCTCAATTAGAGTTACTTCACAATTTGACATCAGAGGTTTTACTCAGAATCATTTAAAAACATCTTCAGAAAACTAGATACAAAATCACACAAAAAGTATGCAAAACAATATCAGGAATCATAAGAATGGACATCCATGTTATTTACTGTCTTTTTTGTGAGGTCATCATGTTTTTCTTGTGTCTGTCATAGCCTGTCTGGGTTTTCTCGAGGTGCTCTGGTTTCATCCCACATTCCAAAGACGTGCAGTGGTGGATTGGACACTCTAAATTGTCTGTATGCATGAGTGTGTGATATGGAAGAAAGCCTTGGTAAACTATGTCCATTTCTCCTTTTTGCCTGATAAACTCTGTGGATAGAGCTAGCTGTTCACATGCTCACTCTAGTAGTTTGCAGTGACTTCTAAGAGAAAGAGAAAATAAGTTTACATTTTCAGCCTCATACTTTACAAAAAGTCATGTTTCTTTTTAAACATATTTATTTAAATTCACTGGTAAAGTTTGAAAAATAAACACCATTCAAGACTTTAGACCAGTTTCAGATCTTTATCCCATTGATAACATTTTTGAAAAACAAATCTACAAACAACTTATGGAAAATATTAGTAGCCCTGGATTCCTAACCAGCGCATAACATGTGTTCAAGTTGAGCTTCAGTAGCCTGGCCTCTATCTACAAAGTGACAGATGCTTTTTTCACCAGCATGGTATATGCTTTTTTTTAACTTTCACTGCCAATCATTAGTGGACCAGAGTTCCGCTGTGGCGACCCCTAACCAGGAAAAGCCAAAAGACAGTTTAGAGATATTCAAACATCAAGTCAGGGAAAGCAGCAGGCTCAAATGAGGTCACAGTAGGTGTGATAAAGACGCTGGGTGAGGTAGGGGAGAAATAGTGCCTGATGGTACTCATAGCAGTGTGGAGAGAAAGGCGTTTGCCAGATGACTAGAGAATAAAAGCAAACTCATGCCCGCATACAAGAACAAAGGGGACATCCACAACTGTCGGCAGTACAGAGGAATCAAACTCCTATCACATTGCATGAAAGTTCTGGAGAGGGTGGTTGATAAATGGATATGAAGAGTAGTAGAATGTAAGATGGGAGATGAGCAGTTCGGATTCAGATCAGGATGCACCACAACTGAACTGATGTTCGCAGTGAGACAGATAGAAGAAGCTAGAGATGAGGAAAGAGTCCAACTGGGTATTCCTAGACTTGGAGAAAGCATATGACAAGGTCCCAAGAAAGCTGATCTGGGCAGTACTGTAGTCGTTTGAAATCCCAGAAACATTGGTAGAAATTGTGCAGGCTATGTACAAGGACCCAATGACTCAAGTACAAACAGTGTTTGGCCTCACAGAGGAGTTCCCAGTGGGAATGGGTGTACACCAAGGTTCAGCTCTGAGACCACTACTTTTCATACTAGTGATGGACTACATTAGCAAACAGATTGCAGGGGACAGATCAACAAAGTTGCTGTATACAGATGATGTGACATTATAGGTAAACTTTGAACAAGAACTCCAGCAAAGTATAGAGCAATGGAATGCAAAACTGAAGGCACATAGGATGAAACTAAGCACTGATAAGATAGTGATAATGGCAGCAAACTGGGGAAATCAGAAGAAGCTGAAAATTCAGATAGAAGGGAAGATAGTGGAACAGGTAAATAGCTTCAAGTATCTGGTAGGGGTGTTTGAGGAGAAGGGAAGTCTGAATGAAGAGGTCAAATCTAGAATCAGAGTGGATGCAGCCAACTGGCGTAGAGTTGCAGGTGTATCTATGACAAAAGAATGCCAAAGAAGCTGAAAAGTAAGGTGTACAAAACAGTGGTGCGACCAGTACTACTGTATGGTGCAGAAACCTGGGCAGTAAAGGCAGAGGTGATGGAAATTAAATGGCTGAGAAGGGTGGTAGTATCCAGTCTGTGGGACAGATGAAGAAATGAGGACAAAAGAGTAGAAGCCAAAGTAGCTCCAATTGCAGAAAAGATCAAAGAGAACAGACTACAGTGGTTTGGACACATTTGCAGAAAAGCAGAAGACAATCTGGTGAAGAAGATTTGGGACAGACAGGAAGAAGGTAACAGGAAACAAGGATGTCAGCAAAGAGGTAGATGGATTGTGTGAGAAGAAGATCTGTGGCAGTCAGGCATGAGTGTCGAAGAAGGCAGGAGTGTGGCATTGAATCGAGAGAGATGGTGACAGCACGATTCTTTGACCCCATGTAGAAAATGTGGAAAAGAGGGCTGCTGCTACTGATGATGATATTCAAACATTTTATTCAGGTCTTTGATTTAGACAGCCACATTCTACTTCTTCATATTTTAGAATATTGCCTTAGTACAAGGTTCTGTTCTATACGACTCTGGCATAATTGTGGAAGGGTTTTCTGTTCCTCTTTCTCTGGTCAGTTACTGCAAAAAAGAAGCAAACAAATAAAACCCTTTTGTTCTGGCCTTTCACATACCGCTAGACTGTTCCTAGTATATTTTCTTGGTTTCATCATTATCTAAATAAGTAAACATTTCAGATTACCTCTGCCATCACTATATCAAACATAGGAGAACTAAGCACTGGTGTTCTCTAGGGGCCTGTTCTGGGGCCATTATTATTTTATAACCTAACCCTTGATTTCCCAAAACTAGGTATAAAAATGCCTGCAGATATCCTCAGCTCTGAAGAATCAATTACCAAATTGTAAACTAAGCTACAAGTAGAGTTTATAAAACTGGATAACACAAAATAAATGTATAATCAACTCTAGAAAACTGCTGTCATATAATCTTTGCATAACAGAAACATCATCTGCCCCAGTTCAGATTAAAGTTGGGGACCTTCCTTAGAATGTAAATAACCAAGCTTGTGAAGACAAATTTCATCAGGTAGTTCTATCCCTACCTCCAAATACTGTATTTTATCAGAAATCTGCCCTGTGATTATAGCACATCCACAGCATTCAGGCTGTGGCTTCATCACAAGCAGGAATTCCTCTCTTTCTCTGTCTCCTTCCTGGGGTGGGTGAAACAGCACGGACACTCTTTTCCATCCCTTTCTGCCTTCAAAGTCTCTCCATTGCCAGAACTGTAAGTCACTCTCTGGCTGCCTGAGTTGTAGATAGGGCTTGATTTCTCTCTGCCACGGAGTTGGGGTTAATGTTGAACATATCTTGATTGTACCATTAACTGGTATCTTAACATTAGTACAGTTTCTGTGCAATTTGTTTCCATGCCCTTGTACTCACTAGTATTGTATAATCACAAATACTCTGCAGTAAATTATGAACTATGAATCTGGTTCCTTTGGTGATCACTACTTCTGTAATACCCTCTGAGTCACTGCTGCTGTAATAACCTCTGAGTCCTGGAAGACTAGCTTTGAATGAAAGTTCCTAAGCATGTCATCACCAGTTGTTAAGTATTATCTAATGCATTTTAAAGTGTCATTTCTGTACATTAATATTTTAACCTACCAAACTGTACATCATTGTAATGGTGATTTCAGACTGTATTTGCTTTGTTTTGCTTTTCTCCCTGTGGATGGGGTTTATGTTCTTTCTTCTGTGGTCAATTTCTACTACAAAAAAAGCAAACAAACAAAATAATCCTTTGTTCTGGCGTTTTACATGCTGTTTGATTGGCTACAGCAGTGTCATTCAAGCTTTACTGTTGCAATATCTCACTAGAAATGTTTTACCAGTAAATGGAGTATTAGGTAAAGAGAACATTTACAATTAACAAAAAGAGTCTGATTTTCAAGGGTGACCATTTCCTTGTGGTCCTGACCTTTTTTTTCTACAGCATGTATGTTCGTATCAAAGGTAAATATTCTGTAAAAGAAAATGATTGCCATGGCATTGCAGAGGCACTATGTGAAACTTAAACTACATTGTTTCTGTATCCCTAAGGAAATTGTTTTCCATTGATGGTTAAATGCATTCCACCTCTTAGTTTATTTACAGTCACTCATTCTAAAGATCACTGACAAGCTTTTTTGACATTATGTCAGCAGTTTCTTCGTGTCACTACTTTGCCCTTCTTGTGTCTTCACTCAAGTGAAAATGAATGTGAGCTCAATACTTCACCCACGGTGGGTTCACATTTCCATGTAATTAGTCTGCGTTATGATTACTGTTCTTTGCAATGCTACTTCTTCTGGATCTATACATCTCTGCTTGAAATGTTTTCATCTAACTACTGAAATGACCATGTGTTGAGCAACTCATCTGAAGTATTTGCTGCTTAATCTTGATTACTAAACACATCTTTGATCACTTATTGGATTTTATTGGATTTTACAGCGAATTAGTGTCTAGCATAATTAAATAAGCAAATGCTGAAAGGAAAGAAGATAAACTGTCCATATATGTGTATTTGCTGTACATTTTCCAGGTTGTTGTCTTGGCCTTTAGTGCAGTCTAATTAAAAATGAGTAATGTACCCCAATTATTTGCTATGCTATGTCTATAAAAGCATAACAAATATGAAAAACATGCTATACTTATTCATTTTTTGTTTGTGTTTGTGTGTGAAGCATGAATTAATCTCTTTATGACTATATTGGGTTTATCATTGTAAAACATGTGTGTGTGTGTGTGTGTGTGTGTGTGTGTGTGTGTGTGTGTGTGTGTGTGTGTGTGTGTGTGTGTGTGTGTATGTTAAGAATACATTAGTGGCAGCAAAACGATTTTGGATTTATCTCTGTAATTCTAACTTGTCTCTTGCTTTCTCTATTACTTTGACTGCAGTTTTTCTCTGCCCCAGCTTATCACAACATTCTACTTTTTGAGTTGAAGTTATCTTTTCTGTTACTTTAGCAAGTGTCATTAGACTGAAAATCACCTCCACTTTTCACGTTGCTCTTTTATTTATTCATTATTTTTAAAACATAAATCCACATATATTACATGCGCAGAGAAGTCAGGACCCAAAACATTTGCAAGAATTAAACTTTAATAGTAAACTGAGCTATCTGGTGAAAGAATGTTTCCACTTCTTTATAATCACAACTCAGTGCAACATACAAACTACATGAAATTTTATGTATTTTTGATCGAGTCTCTAGAAAACAGTAGTAGGGGCAGAGGTTTAGACGCGCTATTGGGAAAAAGGAGATGGAGTTGCAACTCTGCTTAGATGACTGCCATTTGTCAGGAATGAATGAAAATGAAGGAACTTAGATTTAAAATTTAGATCAATCCCTAAAGATTTGTTACTGTTTTATAATTATATTTACATATTTTATTCTATTTTTCATAACTTTTGCAGCCTTTACTGTTTTAAACTATTGTATCTGTTTTCTAATGATATTGATCAATATGAAATGCAGTTTGACTGAATTTATATAAAAGAGGTAAACTAGTTTACTTTGATGAAGTTTCTTGCTAATGTTAGAAAAAAGTGCTCAATGTATCATTAAAGACTGGTTGTTCTAAAGTTCTCTGTATGAGTGATATTTTAACAACGACTGGGTGTGGGTAATGTTAGTTTACTCATGGCTGGCGTGATTTGATCATGAGAGCAAAACATGTGTGGGTAATATATGCCAACACATGCACAGTGCATTATGCGAAAATGAAGCTACTGTCTTTTTTTAAAGACTAAGTACTGTACTTGCATCCTATTGCTTACAAAAGGATGCTTGCTGACTCCTGACCTTCCAGCACTGACTTTGGAGTCTTATTTATTTATTTATTTATTTATTTATTTATTTATTTATTTTTAATGTATACTTGACAAGTTTTAATGCTGTCTTAAAGAAATGGAACTATTAGCAGTTGCTCACTAATTAAATAAAATGTGAGCCTTTGTCTGCAAGTGTTTACAGTCATAACAAGTAAAAGCCTTTTTCACAAAAGAGGTATTAGAGGTATGTGGCTGCAGGGTTAAGTTCCTAGTGAATTGGGTATGTAAATTTAATAAAGCTACAGGAAATTGTGAAGAAAACCAACCCATGTATTTATAAACATTATTTTTCTGATTATTTGGGGCTTCAAAAAAGTGACATTCAATATTACACTTTAATTTGTTTAGAACTGTAGTCTAAACTGTGTTGAATATTTTCCAATTTGTTTTAATCTCTTCTCTTAGTACATATATTTCTTTTCTTCTCCTCTTAGCAGAGGGGAGAAAATATCAAATGTAGCTTTTAATCTTAATATCTGGAATTGGAAGTCTTGTTGTAAGTAGTAATGAATTTATTGTGGGAACTCTGATTACTGTCACCAAGTAACATGAACATTGTTGCATATTAATAAGCCACCATTGTATAGTTGTGTATATTTACTGGTTTGCTACTCATTACAGAGTGTTTGTTTTGATTTTGCACATATTTTTAAAACATTAAAACATGTGTATATATATATATATATATATATATATATATATATATATATATATATTATTTATTTTTTTTTTTTTTTAAACATGGTTATCTCTTGCACAGCAGTTATGTTTAGGTCACCAGTATCACAGGCTCACAGCTCAAACCCTATTATTTTTATGTTACTCTGAGCAAATCACTTAACCAGCCAGTGCTCCCAGGAATCACTTAACCAGACAGTGCTCCCAGGATCACTTACCCAGACAGTGCTCCCAGGGATCACTTAACCAGACAGTGCTCCCAGGGATTGGTTAACCAGACACTGCTCCCAGGTATCACTTAACCAGACAGTGCTGCCAAGGATCACTTAACCAGACAGTGGTCCCAGGGATCACTTAACCAGACACTGATTCCAGGGATCACTTTAATATATAGTGCTCCCATTAATCACTTAACCAGTCCATACTGCCAGGGATCACTTAACACTGAAAAGAGACACTTGTGTCTTACCCATTCAAAAAATACCAAAAATAAAATAAATAAAAATAAACAAATAATTGTTTGACATCTTGTACATTGTGTGTGTGTGTGTGTGTGTGTGTGTGTGTGTGTGTGTGTGTGTGTGTGTGTGTGTGTGTGTGTGTGTGTGTGTGTGTGTGTGTGTCTTTTGCAATGACTATGACTGCAGTGGATGTCCCATTTATAGTGAACACTAGCCATTATACAGAAAGTGCGCTTCACACTTAATCCAAAGACGCAGTTCATTTTCTGAATTGCACTCCTATCAAGTGATGCCCTGGGATCGCTGCACAGTGAAATGAACAGCATACAAAAGAGGATAGCTATGTGCAGTTCATTCCAGCAGTGCTCTGAGCAGTGTATTTAAAAACAGAACTCTGAGGTATCAACAAGTGGACAGGTGGGGTGACAACATTGCAACACTCTCCACCCCTTTTTTGTACTGGCTTGCTGCACATGTGCAAATCAGTACATTGCTTTACCAAAAGGTAATGAGTAAGGCTTCCTGGTGCACTTCACAAAACTACAGTTATCTAATACCCATGATAACAAAGGCTTATTTGTTCAGCCACAATAACAGGAATTACAAGTGATTTCTTCAATAAGTGCATCTATTTAATATCCATTGTAGTCCATTGTTCAGTCAGGATGACAGATATGCAGCAAATCCTGTCCTAGCTCTGAGCTAGAGGTCAGCTGCATGGATTAGGAAAGATCGGTTTTCCGATGTGAACATCAATATAACCTTTCTAACAGATAACAAACAATTACTTTAATGTTCTTCTTAAAGCCACGCTGATGCCCATCACTGTAGAGGTTTAACTTATGGTTTCATATTTGTTTCCTGATTTTTTTAGTTCAGTCCTTGTCCATGTTTCCTAGCAACTTTCCAATAATCCACTAAAACCATTTGTGTTTCTTATTCTATGTTTAATTGCTCTTGTTTGTTCATTAATGTCCTTTTTTTTCAAGTTTTCAGTCATTGAAAAGAAAATTATAACAAAATGTAAGTGATTAAACATTTTGACTAATTTTCAGCTGCTGAAGTATAAATGAAACTGTTAAACTAACAAAGGTACGGTTAACAAAATTATATAGCGTCATTTAACTTCTGTAACCACATTAAAAACACCAGGCGAAAGATAGACTCTCTTTTGTTCCAGCTCTGGAGTCTCAAGACCAAAAAACAAAGAGATCTTCAACTTGAATATGTGCTTCTGCTCATAACTAGAGTCTCTAAAAAACTCATCCATTCTACAGTTTATCAAAATCAAAAGCTACTAGTTTATTACCAAACCCCCCTCCCAGAACACCACTGCACCACCCACTCCTTATCAAGATGGCTCCCAGTCACCTATAGAGTTAAGCTACTCCTAATATCTCTTCTTTCCAAACTACTTCAACCAGGATTCTTTCTGCTTCTTGCTGCCAAATTCCATAACAAAACCACCGCCTAAAACTTCCGCAACATCATTTATTTGACTCCCCCAAATCAGACTGTACTGTACTAACTACTACTCCATTCTTGCACACAAATTATGGCAAGCCTACCCCCCTCCCCTAAAAGAAATATCCTGTTTCCCCACTTTCAGAGCACATCCCAAAAGACACACTCATCAAAAATCTGATTGCAACTATTTTTCCAGTGGACACATCACTTAACTCCTCCCTCACCTACATCAATCTTCTTTTGCTCTCTGTTTTCACTTGCTGCTTACCTCACATATTAACTGCTAAAATTAATCCATGTTTGTTTTTTTTCCTGTTATTAATATTTTCTCATTTGAATACTGAAAAACAAGCTCGAAACAGGATACCACTGCGAGTACACCAATATGTACTTCCACCTAATATGAGCGGAAAATAACAAAGCACTATTTGGCTGGTGAACCAAACACTTGACTTTATTACAAAAACATGTAGAGAACTGTTTTTAAAAAACAGGTACTAAATAAATATAACAAGTCTATTTCTAAAATATGAGTTGAGCGCTTTCACCCAGCATATCCAGGCTTCATCAGAACTAATTCACTATTGACATAGTAAGCTGTTTTATGCCTTTTTTGGCGCCAAACTGCAATTTGAAAATTTAAAGTGACACTAATACAATTTCATGAATTTTACCATCAACATCATTAAATATTCATTTAGAAAAAACTATCCAAATATGAAAAATATATGCATGAAAATGTATACAAAAAATATAAGATATAGAATAATGTTGTATTGAATGTATAACACATAATATACCAAAATTCATTACTTAAAAATGTCCTAACAATTATAATATATATTGTAGTAATACATACTTTAGTCAAAAATGACTAAGTATTGCATATTTGATTTAAAATTTTGAAATTCAATACTAATAAATAAATATCTAATAATATAATTAGTCGTCTTATCTCTGAAATCTAACAATTGAATAAATAATAATAAACTAAGATGAAATAAAATAAAATGAAATAAAATGTATGGATTCAAATAAATAGATGTGCGATAATGTTGTGAGAAAATATAGTCAATTAATAAATAATTAAAAACTATGAATTGTAAATGATTATTAAAAGTTGTTAAATTATTAAATATAGTCTAAAATGGGACCAAGAATGGTTTTACTGATATATATTCATTTAAGCCTGGGGGTGTAGTGGCATCTAATAAAATTTGCCACCATGCTTCCTTGTAACTTAATAATCTTTTACAGTCACCCCCTTAGGCTCTGTCTTCATCACTTCCAAAATAATAAATTTGAATTCATGGTCTGCGCCTTCCCTATCAATATGTCTGTAAAGGGCATTGTTTTTGTCTTTAGTTTTTATACAATATGTGTGATCATATATCCTTTTTCTGAAGTTTCTCTCTGTTTTACCTACATAAAAACTTGAGCAATTTTGGCATTTACTCAAATAAACAACCATCTTGCTGTTACAATTTCCTGTCTGACTTTTTACTCGATTTTTGTGTCCATTGTCTAACTGAATATATTTCTCTTCAGAGATAAATTTACATTGATTACAGGAACCACATTTTTTAGTCCAACAAGTGGTCGCCTTTTTACCTTTAGTATCAATATGCTTATATTCCACTATTTGTTTAATGTTTTTCCCCATTTTATAAATGAAATTAGGTCTACTACACACTATTTTAGAAAGAAAGATGTTGTCAGATATGATATACCAAAAATTATTAATAATTTTTTTGATGTAATCTGTAGCTGTGTTGAACTGTATTATACAAGATTTATGAAAGCTTTCTATATTGTTATTACCATTAATTAGAGGAATATTTCCCTCTTGTTCATCCAAAATATACTTGCTACCTAATAAAGGTTTATACCTAGAGTTTCTAGCTTGAATAATGTATTGAATAGTGTCTTCCAACATATTGATTGGATATCCTCTTTGTATAAATAAGTTCTTTATGAAATCCAATTCTGCTAATAAATGTTCATCGTCTGACGCCATACGTGCTGCTGTACACATTGTCCCTTGAAAACATTTTTCTTTAATTTTTCTGGATGGCAGCTAGTATATTCTTAATAGTTGTTAGAAAAAGTGTTTTTCCTGTATATAGTGGAATTTAATTTTTGGCCTTGGTATGTTATGTAGGTGTCTAAATATGGTACTCCTGTATTGTTATACGAATATGTACATTTTAAATATTCACTACTACTATTTCAAAAGTTTAGAACCGATTCCAGTCTATTTTCATCTGCCTCCCATAAGATATAAATGTCATCCAAAAATCGTGAATAATATGTAATAAATTGGTAGTATTCACTTGTAAATAAGGTTGTTTTTTCCCAATAAAGCATCACAAGATTAGCATAGATGGGAGCACAAGCTGCTCCCATCGCAACTCCTCTAGTTTGTTTGAAGTGTTCACCTTCAAAATAAATAAAATTTTTATCTAATACAATGGCCATCATTTCTTCGATTAAACAAATTTCATCCCATTGCATATTGGCGTACTTAGTGATGCTGCTAGTAAATGCTTCTAATCCTTTGTCTTTGGGTATACAAGAGAATAAGTCTATTACATCAATAGTAAGAAAAATAGTATTTTCATACTTCCTTTTAGTTGGAAAATTTTCCAAGAAAACCCAAGAATCCTTCACCATGTGTGGGACTTTTTCATATAAAAATTTAAGCTTAGTGTCTATATATCTTCCCAATGGAAATGTCTTGGATTTGCTTCCAGAGACAATCAGACGCAAGGGGGGGTCCACTGCGTCTTTATGTACCTTAGGTATACCTGTGAGGGTTGCTAATTTTGGAAACTTTACTTTTAAAAAATCGTATATCTCTTTGGGGATTCTTCCGTCTATGTAATATTCCTCTATATAAGCGTCAATCCTAAAATAAGCAATGTTTAGCTCATTTAAGGATATGGGTACATAATTCCCTGAATAATGTAATATATCGTAAATTTTCTTGGTGTATTGGATATTGTCATAAAGAACGACTCCACCCCCTTTGTCCGGTTTCATCACTCTGATGTTCTGATTGTCTCTGATGTTCTGTAACATCTTATCCTCTTTTTGAGTTAAATTGCTTTTATTAGTTATTTATTTCAACTTTCTCGATTCCCGGCATATTTCTCTAATGGTAATTTTCTCATATGAATCAACCTTTGGATGACTGGGAGGAACAAATGTACTTACTTTCTTTAACTGTGTCATTTGATTGACATTAAGACTGGAGTTACTAATTTCAGATTTATCTGAGTTATTAAAATGAATAGTCAAATTGACTTTTCTGATGAATTTCTTAAAGTCTATAATGGCTTCGACCATGTCAAATTTAGGATTAGGGATGAACTTCATTCCTTTGGTAAATAAATCAAAGTGTGTGTTGTCTATTATTAAATCTGTATAATTGTAAATATTGAAGTTCTTGTATCTATAAATATTTCCATCTTTTTCAATGTCATTGCCTTTTGCTAATAAATTGCTATTAGATTCAATCCCCTTCTAAAATCTCCTCTTTCTCACATAATTCTGGTTCCCTGGTTTGTATGGTTGGGTGTATTCTCTTTTCCCCTTCTGAAAATCCCCCTCATTAGAATATCCCCTGTAAGTCTGTAAATTATTATAATTTCTCCCTTGATAATTGATGAATCTCCTCTCACCTCTCTTCTATGCACCTTCACTAATCTTATTTTTGGGATTAGTATAAACATCAATATTAGCATTGGAATGTGGCCAAATATATGCTGTATTCCTGTTGTAGTGTTCATTATCTCTTTCTAACTTTTTAAGTTTTCGCTTAACTATATCAGAAATTCACTTGTTGGCTTCCTGATATTGTTTATTATATAAATTCTCCCATTCAGAGAATAAAAGATCGTTGATGATACTATTATTTAACTTCTCTGCTTCTAAAATTAGTTTGCTGAGTTTCTCGTCATTGTGTTTCATAAGTAACTGCATAAAATTGAATCCACAATCGTCAAAAAAACTGTTAAATTCCTTCTTTGCTTCACTAGACAATTCAAGACCTAAAGGCAATTTAAAAAATCTTAAGCCCATAGGAACTATATTCATGTCAATGTTCCTAGATAGATAAACATTGTCTATTTTCAAACCATTAATACTTTTCAATTTTTTACCTAATGTAAAAATCATATTCTTTAGATTCCCATAATCAGTAACATTAGAATTCGGTAAATTGTCACAGCATTTAAAATCATCCATTTTATAATTAACAGTCAAGAAATTATTAAATTTATTGTCCACAACTTGATTATGCACTTTTTCTGAAGAGGGGACAAAATCAGATTTGACAAAATCAGATTTGGATTTTACAGTACCTTTGCTGCGCTGGGTGAATTGACCAGCAACAGTAGAATAGGTTTTTGAAGGAAATATTCTCTTAGGTTTGGCGCCAGTTCTTAAAGCTTCTTCATTTATGTCATATAAGGAAAAATCAAACGTAAAATCAATAAGATTGATTTTACTACTATTAAATGATTCTCGTATAGCCAATACATTAGTTGTTCTCTCCTTATAAGCACCTTGACCATTAGGTATATCCAAACTGTCCACCGATGCTTGTTCGTCACCACCGTCAGTACATATAATGTCCCGATGTGCAAGTCCTCCTTGTGTAATGTTTAAATGTTGTTCTTGGCTAACCCCGTCGGCAAGATGAGACTGTGGTGTTAATGTACCTGTGTGTAAATCTTGTTTCTCTTGTGTTTGGTGAATCTTGTAGTCTATGAAAATGTTTTCAAGGGACAATGTGTACGGGCACATATGATGTCAGACGATGAACATTTATTAGCAGAATTGGATTTCATAAAGAACTTATTTATACAAAGAGGATATCTGATCAGTATGTTGGAAGACACTATTCAATACATTATTCAAGCTAGAAACACTAGGTATAAACCTTTATTAGGTAGCAAGTATATGTTGGATGAACAAGAGGGAAATATTCCTCTAATTAATGGTAATAACAATATAGAAAGGTTTCATAGATCTTGTATAATACAGTTCAACACGGCTACAAATTGCATCAAAAAAATTATTAATAATTTTTGGTATATCATATCTGATGACATCTTTCTTTCTAAAATAGTGTGTAGTAGACCTAATTTCATTTATAAAATGGGGAAAAACAATAAACAAATAGTGGAATATAAGCATATAAAGGTAAAAAGGTGACCACTTGTTGGACTAAAAAATGTGGTTCCTGTAATCAATGTAAATTTATCTCTGAAGAGAAATATATACAGTTAGACAATGGACACAAAAATGGAGTAAAAAGTCAGACAGGAAATTGTAACAGCAAGATGGTTGTTTATTTGAGTAAATGCCAAAAGTGCTCAGGTTTTTATATAGGTAAAACAGAGAGAAACTTCAGAAAAAGGATATATGATCACACATATTGTATAAAGACTAAAGACAAAAACAATGCCCTTTACAGACATATTGATAGGGAAGGCGCAGACCATGAATTCAAATTTATTATTTTGGAAGTGATAAAGACAGAGCCTAAGGGGGGTGACTGTAAAAGCTTATTAAGTTACAAGGAAGCGTGGTGGCAAATTTTATTAGATGCCTCTACACCCCCAGGCTTAAATGAATATATATCAGTAAAACCATTCTTGGTCCCATTTTAGACTATTTGTAATAATTTAACGACTTTTAATAATCATTTACAATTCATAGTTTTTAATTATTTATTAATTGACTATATTTTCTCACAACACTATTGCACATCTATTCATGTGAATCCATGCATTTTATTTCATTTTATTTTATTTCATCTTAGTTTATTATTATTTATTCAATTGTTAGATTTCAGAGATAAGATGACTAATTATATTATTACATATTTATTTATTATTATTGAATTTCAAAATTTTAAATCAAATATACAATACTTAGTCATTTTTGACTAAAGTATGTATTACTACAATATATATTATAATTGTTAGGACATTTTTAAGTAATGAATTTTGGTATATTATGTGTTATACATTCGATACAACATTATTCTATATCTTATATTTTTGTATACATTTTCATGCATATATTTTTCATATTTGGATAGTTTTTTTTCTAAATGAATATTTAATGATTTTGGTGGTAAAATTCATGAAATTGTATTAGTGTCACTTTAAATTTTCAAATTGCAGTTTGGCGCCAAAAAAGGCATAAAACAGCTTACTATGTCAATAGTGAATTAGTTCTGATGAAGCCCGGATATGCTGGGTGAAAGCGCTCAACTCATATTTTAGAAATAGACTTGTTATATTTATTTAGTACCTGTTTTTTAAGAACAGTTCTCTACACGTTTTTGTAATAAAGTCGAGTGTTTGGTTCACCAGCCGAATAGTGCTTTGTTATTTTCCGCTCATATTAGGTGGAAGTACTTATTGGTGTACTCGCAGGAATATTTGCTCATTGTTTCATTTGCCTGCTGGATGTTATTCCTACTGTGATTACTCCATGTTTGTGAAATATTTTTGTGAATTTCCTCACCTAGCTTGTGCCTACAAATGATCTATTATGATTAGTATACTACTCCACTAAACAAATAAAAATCAATCAATCAATTCCTGCTTGATCTCACATCCCATTCCATGCTACATAAATTCTCAGTGATTGGTCAAGGAATGGCTGTATTGTGGGCTGGCTTTCACTTCTGAAAACTAGATAACCCCCTCAGGAATTCCCCCCAGACAGTTCTTTCTATATCCATGGTGTCCACAGGGGATTCATTAGCAGGGGATGTGCCATGAGACAAATCCTTCAGCCTTTGCCTTGGAGAAGCAATAAGGCATCCCCTCTCCTGGCCCAACTAGCTAATCCAGCTGTCAGGTTAGGATGTCATCCTGTCTCTTCAACACAATATGCATGGGCAAAGACCAACAATGTCAGCCAATATAGTGGGGGAAACATTGCATTCATTTAACTCTATTTAAAAAAAAACAAATAATTCACCAAGCATGCTAAATAATAATCACTGATATATTTTAATTGTCAGCTGAATTTTACAATTTAGCAGTTATTAAGAACAAATCATCCATTTATATGTGCTAAAATAATGGAAAAAAGAGAAGAGTTTAACAGCACATACCTCACAGACTGACAATTATTTTTCTTTTAACATATTCCACTGACTAGTTTGGAGTAGTGAAAACAAATGCCACCTTGTTCTTTTCCTCAGTAAGTGATGATTTAATTAAATACAACATAATGCAATGCACAGTAATATTAGCTTTATTGTTATATTAATGTAAACCAGCAAATGAAATAAAAAAGATAGCTGATATTATAACCACCTGGCAGTATAAAAAATTAAGCAAGAAAGAAAAAGGGGGGAAAATTAGAAAGAAATAGACAAAAAAAAAAAGAATCAGTATTTTGATCTGTCTGAATCTGTCTTACTACATATTGATGTACCCAATACTACTATCAATATTAATATAAGTGAAACTGCTATATGTTTTGGTAAATAAAACTGGCGTTCCATTGGCATCTTGCTTACCCAGCACCCTCAGTGCTGTAAACCTCAGATAAGTGCTAAAAGTATGTATAGCAGCTGTATGATTCAGCTGCACTGTGATCTCACACTGGGTACATGGTCATTTGCTGTCATACAGACCAAGTTGCCCTGTGATCTCACACTATGTGCATGGTCACTCACTGTCACACAGACCCAGTTGCCCTGTGATCTTACACTGTATGCATGGTTGCTCACTGTCACACACACCCAGTTGCCCTGTGATCTCACACTGTGTGCATGGTTACTCACTGTCATGCTGACCCTGGTGCCGTGTAATCTCACAATGTCTCTATGGTCACTCACAGTCATGTAGATCCAGGTGCTGTGTGATCTTGCACTGTGTGTGTGGTCACTCACTATCATGCAGACACCAGTGGTGTGTGATTTCACTGTGTGCATGATCTCTCACTGTCATGCACACTCAACTGGCAGTAGTCAAAGCACATGCAGCTTGTATGTGCACTAATGTGCATTGAAGTGCTACATGGTTAGCCAACATAATTTATTAATTATGTATGGGTGGAAAAATAAAAATGTATGTGTATTAACTCTATATATTTTTGTAAGCATGTTTCATAATGAAATGAGAGGAAAGACAGTGAGAAAGTGTAACTGTTGCATGTGCTTAGACAACAGATGTTTCACTTGTGTCAGATGTCAGGAAAAAATTATCCATTCTAAAGTTAATTTTAATTATCTGTTTGTTTGTTTTTTTATTTAAGCATTTAACTGAGTAATTATACTGATCCAAGGACCCATTTCAGGGACAACCCAATCCAGTCAGGCAAGAACAAGCAAGTATCACAATCTAATGACAATGATATATCTATGTGAACAATATATGCAAATGGATGAGGAATAGTATATATGAGAGTCTGTTACTTTAAAGATTATTTTAAGTTGGGCCAGGGTGAGTGTCATAGGAGAATGGTGGCAAAAATAAAAGAGATTGGGAGAGGGAGAGGAGAATAAAGGAAGTGTGGAGGCAAGAGGTGAGGAAGGCATAGGAACATGGTGGAGTATGGGAAAGATGGGGTTGATATAACGACAGCAATGGACTGAAGACTTGAAGGAGCTATGAAAAAGCTCAAGGGGCAATGAAATATGAGGATGCAAAGGAATATCATGACATCTCATTTTCTGCTCCATCATGTGTGTTAAGTTTGCTCCCACAATTACTGTCTTCACCTGCTTTCTTGTATCATGGAGGGATAAGGGTATTTTTGGTATATTTCATGTCAGGTCCTTTCATAGAAAAAGCCATTACCTTGGATGTCATACCTTAGGGCTGTACCTCTAAATGCAGTACGTGGTTGTTTCTAACAAGCACGTTGTGTTGTTTTATTAAAGTCAGCTTTTTTTTCTGGAAAAATGTAACTGCCTGTTTAGAAAAAAATGCAGGAAAGGTTAGCAATACAGTAAAGTATCTTGAGGAACAGGTTTTATATTAGAATTGCATTCATTTTACCAAAAAACAGAATGATCCTGCCAAGATAGATTTTGGACACTTACATGGCTGTAAAGAGTTGAGTAGTAAAATTGGCAGACAATTGATTATATTTCCATAGGTAGATAAGACTGCAATATCTGTCTAGATAGTCATAAAGATGTCTGAATTACAGGAACTGTGCTTATGCTTAATTCAATTGCCTGATACATTTACATTAATAATGATAAATTGTCAATACACATCTGTGTATAGTCTGAACAAGCAATGGAAATTACCTATTAATATCTGCAAGTATAGTCTCTCAGTGCTGGTTGTGAGTTTTGCAATTAGAAACCTTTTTTATTTTAATATGTTTAATGAAGTTGCAGTTTTGTTGTGCTATTGGTGGAAAGTGATTTATGAGTCAGCATTGTTTCTATGAAACTTTTGAACCTGGAATTTATGTCCAATAACAGATACAATCGTAATACCAAAGGTGTTGTATATTTAGCTTTGTGTGATTCCTGCTCTAGCTACAATGTTTGTAAGACTATAAGAAGATTATCAGACAGGATTTATGAACACACTTTAGCTATTAAAAAGGGTGACACAAATAATGCTCAAGCAAAACACTCCTTACAAAGTACTGACTTTAAGAAATTTTAGTTCTTTGTACTAGATGCAGTAGAATGAATGTTTTTTAAGGAAACTACACTGTAAGGCTGGAATGCCAAGTTTCCCAATGGCAGATTAGATTAAGACATCTAGGCTTAAATGAGACAGTTAACATAGAGTGATTTTTTGCTGACTTTCAGGCTTAGTTTTCAGATGCAAATGTATCTCCCTTTAATCAAACTCTCAATGATATAAAGAAAGAAAGAAAATATGTTAAGCTAACTCTTCTCAGTTTCTGTCAGTGTGTGACTCTGCATTTTCCTACACTGTATTTTTCTGTAAAAATGCATGTTTCTTCTGGTGTTTTGTTACAGAATTTTTCCATTGCATATATTGTTTTGTTGTTATTTATTTATTTATTTTACATTTGTTGAACGAGTTGGTCTAACTGAGCTAGTGGCTTATTTTCAGGAGACCCGGGGAGAAAAGCTAATAACATTTAAGTAAACATACATTTTAAAGAATTTTACTTACTCAAGCAAACGGGCAATTACATGACTGGAAATTACAAGACATTTATGCATACTTGTAAGGTCAAGAAGTGATTGTAGAGAGACAGATGGACTTATAGGGAGAGATAGAACTTAGGCCATAAGGAAGAAGACAGGTCATGGTGGATGAGTGCAGTGGCAAGTCCAGTGTTTCTTAAAACATTCATGAGTGGTGGCTTTGAATTGTTTAGGGTGATTTAGTGACCTGATTTCAAGGGGGAGTTTATTCCAGTAAGCTGCAGGGTTGTAACTGTAGAGCAAGTGGCCCATTTTTTTAGGTTTAGAAATCTGGAGCAAGTCTTGGTCAGAGCTACGAAGGGATCTAGCAGGAGAGTACCTGGTTAAGAGGGATGTTAGGCTAGTTGAGATAAGTCAGTGAGTTGAGGAAAGATTAACATTAAAGACTTTAATTCTAGCTACAGTATTTTAAATAGTGAATGCAACACAAACCATTTCAACCCAAGTAGCACCTATTAATTACAGGATTCAGATTTCTCACAGTTGGACACTGAACTACAGTTGTTATTTTGAACAGAACAATTTTCTACTACATTTTGAAGCCTGTCATTCTAGCATTTTTTAAATGCTGTAACAGAAATGGCCACTAATGAAAATCAAAGAAAGCAAAGTAATTAAATGTGGATCGATGCTGATAGTGAAGAGTAGACAGTCACAATATTGCTGTAAACTGATGAGACAGAAAACCAAATAAAGCGACCCCTCATCATAGCGGTTTATTTCTGCCTGTCTAAAATTACATCAAGAAGGCAAAGGCATTGATTGTAAAATAAAATCATGCTAGCCACGGTAGCATCCTTCAGATAATTTTATTGTATAACAATTTGTAAAATAATAGTAACCATTTACTTTTGTGCCACTTCATAATCAACATCAGCAAATGTTTTTGTGCTACTTTTTATTGCTACCATTAAGCAACATTCTTATTGCTGATTTGTTTCACATTTTTAGTTTTCATTTGTTTTGGTTTTAATTTTTTATCTAAACTTTATTAGAAAATATAAAGAAAATAAACAAAGCAATCAGAAACACAAAACAACACAACTATTTCTACTGTGAATCAGTTCAGTTACATATAAGCATTAAAAATAGTTTAAGTGCTTGACAGGTAGTACCTAATGCATTTGTATATTGTGTTGACTAAAGGATTATTCAGACAAGCTATAACTATCGGATAATCACTTCCAAACATTAAGAATAGGTGGGCAGAGGCTAGCATCCTTAAAAGAATACAAAGTAGTGTTTATGTGTTAAAAAATGCTAAATTGTTTTTGCTGGGGAACTACTCTGGATTACTTAGTACAAAACAATTTACAATGCTAGCAAGCACCCACATCACTCTCAAGGCCCTCTTTTCCTCCTTCTGCTTAGAGATTTAGGCAAAGATCAAGTATTCCTATCCTAACTCTAAGGAAATCCAATAGACATTCATAACCAGATAATGCAAATTAAGGCAAAACTGCAAAATTGTTGGACACCCCTACACGTGCATATTCTTATTCAGAAAAATATCATTTGGCACAAAAAAGCAACTTTATTAGAAACCAGGAACAGTGTGTAAAAACAAAAATGAAATAGTGCCTTGGCATACACCTCAGCAAAACTTTTAAACACAGTAAAGTACTTAAATAGTTTATCAATTAGAACATTACTAAATAGAACAATAGAACAACAAAATGTACCAGAATACATATGAATTTAAATGAAAACATAAAGCAAAAATAATTCAATTGAAACAAATGAGTTCATAGAATAACAATAATTATAATAATAGTAATCATAATAATAATAATATTAATAATAATAATAATAATAATGAGCCAGTTAAATACAAAAATACACATATCCTAACTTTTATGGAATGAGGTTTCAAGATACTTCCAAAGCTCCAAAGAAAATTGCACTAGGTCCACAAAGATTACTTGTAAAACAAACAATAGACCTGGGAAGGCCTACAATACTTCCAAAGCTGTCATATTAAATATTTTATAAGTAATTCATTATTAAGACCCTTTGGTTCCAACATATTAGAAGTGAAAATAAACCAAGCCTCCTTCTGTAATAACGTATCAGAAGGATCTAAATATAAATTAGAATATGTCAACACATACATTATAAAGAACCTCAATAAATCCGAATCACTATTATGATATTTGAAAAATGTGACACAACAGGGCTGGTAGGTGAATTATTTTTGACATTTTGGATGTGTTCATGCATCCTCATCCTAAGCTGACGTATGTAATGTAAAACTTATTACAAGGGCAAAGTAACCCATAAATCACCATTTTTGATAACAATTAAATACTCTTGGAACTTTGAACAGCTTCCCATTAATGATGTGTATAGTTCCCTTAGCCATGTAACTATAAGTAGTGCATCCCTTACACTGAGACGCCAAAACTTTGCTACCCATATGTGTGAGTGTACAACTCTACTGATGTTTTTTCTAAATTTTTGAGTTTGGAAGAGTTTATATTTGTCAACAGTCATGAAAGTTCTGTTTGAAATATTCATAGTATTCAATTAATCACACCTTCATACATAATCCCTGCTTGGTACCATTAATCCTTGCTGTCTAGTTAGGGTGTAATACCAGCTATATAGCACACAAAGGTGCTGTGCCTTTTAACGAGGCCATTGAATAGGCCCGATCAAAGCTTAGCAAATCCTTTCCATACCTTTCATGCTAAAGGCTATCTGATCCTGTATTTTCCATCTTCAACTTTGGTTTCCATCTTGTTAATTTAGTACTCAATTTCTTTTTGCCATGAACTGCCTTGTTAAAAAAAAGCACTATAATCAATTTGAAACTGAACTGTGTATGACAAGCTGTTTACAATATCGATATCCTTTCTTTCTGCTGAAATATGAACTTTTTGCCTTATTGTGCGACATGCAAGCAGTTTTCAGGATTGATGCATTTACTGTGTGAATGCTGGCACATTGCCATGTTGTTGTTTTTTTCTGCAGCCATTTCAGATGAATTACACATTGCTGCATTTTTTTAAAATGTACCTTTAGATAGTAGTGAAAGATATCTGACTGGAACAGATGTTAAAACATGCATGGAAACAGAAATATAAAAATTGTCAATGCGGTCAAGAATTGTACCTTATTTCAGTGATAAGACTGTTTTGAAGTAGGAAATGTACATGGTCTTTGAAGGAATAAAATGTCACAGTTATTCCATGTTTTTGAATGGATTGGTTTTGTCCTTTCTCTGACACTGTGATAACAGAAGTTCAGTCTGTGGAGAAGAAGGCAATAGTTTTATATAGTGGTACTAAGATTATAGCCACAGACTACTTTCTAATGAGACACTGATTGAGTTGAGATACAAAAGCTGAATCTGGGCAGGTAGTATTTCAAGAGATGAGCCATTATTAGCCATAATCAACTATGAAATAAATTACCTACAATACAAATTGAATAATGATTACCGTTTTTTTCAAATGTACTCTTATCTATGGCCTTTATAAACCCTAGATTTTCAAAACGTTAGTTTTCCTTAAAACAGAATTAACATTTTCCATTCAGAATAAATTATATCTTCTAAAAGTGTGCTTACAAATTGTTAACATACTATGTAGAATATTTTTTTTAATTGGCAATGCCAATCCAATGGATTCAGTAACTGCATGTTCTGACTGCTGCTGTATGACACAGTCTGAAGTATGTGCTGATATACTGTACAATTTGAATTGCTTGATGATGACACTGACAATTAACCTTGTCTCATTATTTTAGACCCCTTATATAATGTATAGCATATGGTATCACGAGTAAAGAAGCTAATTGTTAAGTGCAATGACTGGTATAAGGAAAATAATGAGGAAATTATTTTTTTTATTTGTGCCAGAAAAAAATAAATAGTGAACTATTCACAAATACATATTTTTCTTTATTTAAGAAATAGTTCAGTTGCAGTTGTCTGGAAACCATTTTCTTCATTGTTGTTTGCTTGAGAACTGGATACTGAATTTACAAATTGTATCTGGCCCTGACTGTGAGTGAAATCTTAAGCTTGGAAGCTTACAGTGTGTTAAATGTCTGTGTGCCCAGTGGAAAAATAACTGAAAGTATACAGTGCACTTGACATTTAGAAAGGATAAAGATAAAATATTGTAGTGGTGAAAAAAATGTGTCAGATATTTCATGAGCCAAGGAAGAATCTTCCACTTGTTTGTCATTTGTTACTCACAAGGGCACAATGTCCCATGGGTTTGTTGATTGATTACTAAAACAAAGCATTGGACATATGTGAGTTTCTACAACTCATTAATACAAGACAAATGTGGGTGGCTCCAGAAAAAATCTGACAAGGCTCAGAGAACTGAGATAATCACATATTACATTTAATGAAACAACTAAGTGAATAGAAAGTAAAACTAGCTTGTCACAAATTAACACGCTCCCCTAAATACTCTGATGTCTATAGATAGGAGTTTGAGAAAGGAAAGCTGAAACAGAGCAAAAAATGGAGTAAACTTAATCATCAAAGAAGATGTCAGGACTGAGAATTCAGCTAAGTGTGGTGCAAAGCTTTATGTAACAGGTGTGGCTATAAGCATAATAAAAATAAATGCTCTGCTATAGTTAACATTGTAGAAACTGTGATAAGAGGACTCAATTTACTAAAGTGTGCAAATGAAAATATGTTAAATTACAGGAAAAGGGTTTGTGTAAATTAGATCACAGTCAAAAAAATTAATTATTTTGGGGCACATATACTGTTAAGAATATTCACAACATGAATTGTTGAAATACAGCAGTAAAGTGAAGTCATGACAATATGAAAGTGAGCTGGAAATGTAGGAAGAACTATTCAGAATTAATAATGAAAAATTGAAGTTTAGACTAAATAACACAACAAAGTATAATTTAATATCTGATAAATTAAGAGTACTAGTTCATATATGGGAAACATTGACTATGCCTCTGTATAAATTCTGGGCATCATGTAAGCCAGAGTGCTTGTATGTGAATATAAAAATAGTATGTAAAATATTTTATTCTGGATAGCTAACATTGTGAGCACACGCATTATATTGGGTTGTCTGGCTTGTGAGAAGCTTGCCAGTGGTGAAATGTGTCAACTGTAGATCTCAAAATAGTAATTTTGATGATTTACTTAAGAGCTTAGTTTTAAGGTTTACTTACTGGTTTGGACTATTTATCAAGAATTTATTATATTCAAAAGATCTATAGCATAGCCTCCATGAAGAGCTGCAGTAGCTTTGCTAATTTGAAATAGGAGACTTAAACTACAGACAAGAGATATACATGATTCAGAATCTCTTACTATGGCTGATTAGAACTCAATTACTGCTAGCTATAATTTTCAGTCACAGTTTTTTGAATGCTGCCCATTATATGGAATGTGATACAACATCCTGAAATACACAGAGATAATGTGCAGCAAAGTTTCAGGAAAAGCAGCCTTAAGAGTAATCCTGCAAACACAGACTAAAGCATAAACATTGTACTATTCTGCAATGTGGCATTTTTACAAAAACAAAATAAAAGAAGAATACAACATAAAATGCAAAATAAATGACAGAACACTTAGGACAAAATAATAAACACAAAAATTCATGAGTACTTATGCATTATCACAACCAGATTTCTGTAGAGGCAGAAATGGTTGTGTTTGTGCGAAAACAGGTTTCTTAATGTTGAAAGGGGTGTGTAAGCAAGTAAGTAGTATTGGGTCACAGTGGGTATGAGGCACAAAGAGGAACAGTGGTCAGTTTTTCTGCTTCTGGGGGGGGGCGTGTCTCATTTGTTCCATGAACTGCAAAGTGCTACACTGCATCACAATTCCTGCATACCTGATTACAACCTCAGCAAAGTCAGTATTATACCATGTAACTGTTCATGGCCTCTACTCATCCAAATCAGGTGCCTGTAATGACTACTAAGTAATGAGACAATGATCCCTTACAGACTGCTGCCTTTCTCCCTAGTGGGACTCCTGTGCCAAGGGCATTAAATGTTATCTCGGGGAGGCCATTCTCTCTCTCCTGCCCTCTACCCGGCTGCTGTGTACCCTGCTCGTGTGCTTGTCCAACTGTGAGTCTACCATTTGTTTTTCTTACATGATGTATTGTAAATGTCCGTTTATTTCTTAAATGTGTTTTAATTGCCTTTTCACATAAAGCCAGCTGCTGCTAAATGACTTAAACGAGTGAAACATGTTGTTTTCTGACATGATGTATTGTAAATGTTTGTTTATTTCTTAATTGTGTATTACTTGCCTTTCACTTATTATCGTCTGCTGCTAAACGGCTTTTATATTGTGCCCGGCGTCCTTGCTGTACCCACTTGCTACTTGTTAGCGTTTTACTCGTGGGCTCTCACCTGACGACTCCATTCACTACTTGCCTAGAAGGACTTATTTAGTGATTACGGAATTTATTAATCTCAGATGTAATTCTACTAGTGTTTGATTCCTAAATGCCTGACTGTCTATTTGTTAAGAAGCATTACTCACTTCCTACCTATTTCTAACTGCAGACACCAGTTGACTCCCCTTGTTGCATCCCATCGCTACTTACTGGCGTCCTGCATGTGGATGCTAATCTAGCGACTCTTTCCCTGCTTGCTTAGTCATACTTTCACGCCATCCTTGCTGTACCCACTCGCTACTTGTTAGCGTTTTACTTGTGGGCTCTCACCTGATGACTCCATTCACTACTTGCTTAGAAAGCATTTTAGTGAATATGGAATTTACTAATCTCAGATGTAGTTCTACTAGTGTTTGATTCCTAAATGCCTGACTGTCTATTTGTTAAGAAGCATTACTCGCTTCCTACCTATTTCTAACTGCAGACACCAGTCGACTCCCCTTGTTGCATCCCATCGCTACTTATTGATGTCCTGCACGTGGATCTGAACCTAGCGACTCTTTCCCTGCTAGCTTAGTCATACTTTCATGCATTTAGTCTTTCCAGATGCACATATATTTTCCCCAGACTCTATCTCCTTATGCTTGGTGGTTCATAATCTATTGTGCAGTATTCTGCCTTACTGCTGCGAACAGTTATTTTCCTCTGTCCGTTGTTCTTGATATAAGTGTTACTTAACTACAACGGTTCAGGTTTACAGTTGTATAGGTATTGTGTATGTAGCTGTGGTATACATTCAAATAGTTACTGTGTATGTAGCTCTTTTCTTCCTAGTGACATGTTTGCATTATCCATGTTAGATTGTTCGATGTTACAATTTCAATAGTTACTTCTACTGTTGATTACATTTGAATAAACATAGACTGCAGTTATTTATATTATATCATTGCTACCAGTTTGCATTTTTCTATTTGTCCTCAGAATCCTGGGGTTCCTGCCTGTTTGTACTCTTTAGATGTTCCTTAATGTGTCTAACTCATACAACTGTGTGTAATTGATGTTTTTACTTCTTTGCTCTTCATTACAAAACTGTTTACCTTACTACATTTTCTTCTTCTTCATTTACCAGCCTGTGACCCAGTACATCCCTGTACTAAATCTCCAGAACCTCACCCCACTGGAAGCCTCACCAAATTTGTCCGAACTAGGACTTCTCATATCAGCTCCCAGAAAATACAGTACACTACTAGATTGTGAAAGTATGTACTGAAACACATTCTAGAACTTCGAGTTTATCTTAAAGTGTATTGACACTGCTAAATTAGACAAGTTTCCTAAGCAGGACAGCCAGCAGCCAAACACCCACCCCACCTATTCTAATTCTATGGTCTCTTAAATAAACCCCTACATCCAGCCTTTCATTCCCTTATCAGTAGTAGCATACCCCCCCCTCTCCATTAGCCTGTCACCCTTGCAAGTGTATCTTTGGTGCTGTACAGTGACTAGCCAGTAAGTGACGCCTCTCCACGAACTCTCTGCACATCTACTCCTATACCTATGTGCTGTACCATACCTCCCCATCTCGTTTTATTAGTCAATACCTCTCTTTAACTCACTCTGTTACCTTCTCTTATTGTCCTGGGCTCTCTTTAACACTCATACTCTATTGCTACCCTTACTTACCTCCTGCTACTCTTTTAACTCACTCCTTTACTTTCTCACTTGTGACTTACCTGCTAAACCTACCTTCTCTACAGATTGTCTTCCTTGAAAGTCCACTCTTTTGTCTCTACCCGCTCCGTTCGCCCTGCGGGCTCACTTTGCTCCCCTACCCTGCCCCCAATTCCCACCCGCCCCCAGTATTCCTCCATTTATTCCTCCTCAGGACACACCCCCCACTCTAAATTACTCCAATCACACCCCTCCCTTCATCACCACACCCACTCACTACTTCTTACAACTAACCCACTACTACCTCAACTCCCTCATACCATACTAACTAAAACCTCTAACTAGATCTCCACCTAACATACCCTTCAACATCTCCTTCCAACTTTAATCTTTCACCTCCATAACTATTTACTCCTACCTTATCATGCCCTACCAGTTACATATACCAATACTTACCTTACTCTTATCAGCTCTATCTATTACTTATCTCCTCACCCACTATGAACAACCCCTTCACTATAAACTCCACATCCCTTCCAAACATTCTTCTACACCTTCTATAACAAAACTCCCTAACTTCCAAACTACCATTTTTAAACCCAGTTATCTAATTGCTAAATTTCACAGACTAAAACACATCAAATACAGTAATCTAAAAACTAAACATACAGTTAACTTTTACTGTAAACTTCTCCAACCTAAGTACTTTATATTTCTCCACTCCCTAACAGATGGAGACATTCATCCTAATCCTGGGCCAACACCTATCCCTATCACTGAAAATAGTCCCCAAGCCACAATTCCCACTTTTCCTATAATCAAACCACCCAATTCACTATCCATTGCTCATCTTAACATACGAAGCATGTGCAATAAAATCATGTTCATGCCCTTCTTGATGTCCACCAATTTGATATCCTTTGCCTATCGGAAACTTGGCTAAAACCTTCAATAAAAGACAACGAAATCATTCCTCCAGGCTATAGTATTATTCGGTTAGATCGCACATCCAAAAAAGGAGGAGGAGTAGCAATTCTCTATAAAGCACACATACAACTAAGTACTGTAAATCTTAACCTATCTTTAGACTCTACCGCTGAAATAGTTATCTCAAAATTCCAGCTTAACAGACATAAAGCCATAAACATCATCTGCGTCTATCTTCCCCCAGGCAATAACATTGCTACTCTAGAACACATACTCAACGGGCTTTCTTCTCAGCTCCCACAAGAAACCATAGTCCTAGGAGACTTTAACATTGATTGGAATTCTTGTAGCAGTTCAAACCCTACCAACCACATTAACTTTTATGGCTTCTCACAAGCTATTAACTCCCCCACCAGAATTAACAAACTGAACAATAAAGAAAGCATCTTGGATTGGATTCTGACTAATAGTCCTCACCACACATACATAACAGGAACACTCCCAGATGATCTTAGTGACCACCTGCTAACATACATAATCAGACATAAAACCAACCCAACCTTCCCTAACACTATCAGAACAGTTCGCTCCAAAAAGCATTTTATCCCTGAGCTTTTCAAAATAGAACTTAAGCAATGTAATTGGTCACCATTAAAATCCCTCCCAATTAACAAAGCAGTTGAATACTTCAACTCAACATTTCTAACGATCCTTGATCATCACGCCCCAATACGCTGTACAAGAAATAAAACTAAACCTGCTCCTTGGCTCTCAAACAATAACAGGCAACTAATCATTCATAGAAACAAATCTTGGGCTAAATGGCGAACTACTAAGAACTCTACAGATCATCTAACCTTCAGACAGCAAAGAAATAACACTAAAAAAGCCATCCTACTAGATAAAAAGAACTACTATCTCCACCTACAACAATCCTCCCTCAATGAACCTCAGAAGTTTTGGTCTACTATTAATAAAATTCTTTATCCAGGTGCAACTATTACCCCCATCCCCTCAGGTGCTAATCCTGAAAACTCAACTGAAACAGCAAATGCCTTTAACTCTTTCTTTACCAATACTATCCAAACTCTGGCTAGCCAACTTTCCCCCAATATCTCACAACTACAAACTTCCACCTCCAAGTCACCCCCAGTATTCAAGTTAGAACCAGTACCAACATCATATATTCAATCCCTTCTCCAAAAGCTAAAAGCAACAACCCCCTCTGCTGATAAACTCCCAGCTGAATTCCTGCAAATAGCATCTAAAGCCATAGCTTATCCCATCTCCATATTGATAAATCGAACCATAAACGAAGGTAATATCCCATCCATCTGGAAAGTTTCTCATATTATCCCATTACACAAAGGTGGTAGCTCCAACGACACGTCCAACTATCGTCCTATAGCCCTGCTCTCTCCACTTGCAAAAATAATGGAAAAGTGTGTCCACAAACAGCTAATGAACCATCTTCTCCAGCACAACCTACTAGCTAACTGTCAACATGGATTTAGACCTTTCCATAGTACCTCTTCTGCCTTGCTTTCCTTCACTAACTGTATCAACGAGAACCGCAACAAAAATATCCTCTCCTCAGCAGTCTTTGTTGATTTATCAAAAGCTTTTGACATGGTTAATCACCAAATCCTTCTTCACATCCTAAAGTCCTACTCACTGAATCTACTTTCAATGAACTGGTTCACATCCTATCTAGATAACAGACAGCAGGCTGTACTCTGGCAAAATAGACTATCAAACCTTCTGCCCATTACATTAGGTGTTCCACAAGGATCCATTTTAGGCCCTCTCTTGTTTTCCATCTACATCAATGACCTCCACTTAGCCATCCCTCTCTCCACATGTATTCAATATGCAGACGACTCTACTATAGTCTGTGCAGCCACCTCTCAAGCTGAACTTCAGGCTCATACACAAAAAGCTTTTAATATAGTAGAGAACTGGTTCTCTGACTGCTGCCTCCTACTAAACCCCAACAAAACTAAACTTTTACTCTTTACACCAACCCAAAAGACTACCCCTGTACACTTCAGTATCACATCAAATAATGGCACCCTTATTTCTCCTGATCTAACCACTAAACTGTTAGGAATCACAATTGACAACAATCTCAACTTTGATACCCACATTAATGCCACAGTAAAATCAGTTAACCATAAATTAGGATCCCTCTACAGAATTAAACCTTTTCTTACACCACTGGCCAGGTCCACTATAGCTAGAACTCATTTACTCTCAACTCTTCTTTATGCCTCTCCCATTTACACCAACCTCTCAAAAAAGAACCTTCACAAACTAGCTATATCCTATAATAACATTGCCAGGTTCGCTACAAGCTCCCCTTTTAGAACTCATCACTGTCTTAATCTGAAACAACTAGGCTAGTTAGAATTTCTTAATCAGATACAATTTCTGCAACTTACAATAACATACAAGGCCCTTTATCAACCCCATTATACTCCCACACTCTCTAGCTTCATTATACCATACAGTAATCTCAAAAATTTACGCTCCTCTAACAAAATGCTTATGCAAATTACTAAATCTAAAAACTTAGCAGGTGATTCCTTGTTCTCTAACTCTGTCGGAAAAGTATGGAATCAATTACCACCCGACCTTACATCTCTGTCCTCTCTCCCACTTTTTAAAAGAAATCTAAAGCTTTATTTCAATAATCACTAGTTATGCCCATGTTCTAACCCTGACTAACATTCTCTTGACTCTAATCTTTTACCTTTCTCCTATTACAACCTTCTTAGATTACTTCTATACCCTTTTCTCTCACATAGAAATAAGTGTTACTAGTACACCCTTCTAAGACTTGCTTCCAGTATTTACATACTACTATTTTTTATATTCTTTTACAATTTCTTTAGCATACATGTTTAGGCTAAATTTGTTGCAGTATAAATCTGCCTTAATCATATAATTATTGATGTATAAAACTGCTTCTATACTATTCCCTATTAATTGTTTGTATAAATATTGCTGTATAAAAATGTTTTTATGTTATTCTCTATTAATTGTATGTTTTTTCCTGGAGCTTTTCTCCCCGGGCCTCTACTGAAAATGGACATATATCCAGTTAGACTAGCCCGGTCAACAAATGTAAAAATAAAAATAAAAAATAAATAAAATAAATAAAAAATATCTCGCTTCCCACAGATAGTTCTGTTAATCTGAACCACTTACAGTCGTGCCAAGATGTGCTATAAATGTTGAATGATTCACACACATCTGTCAAAATTGACAATTGCAGATGTCACTATGTACATGTAAAGGGCTTTGAAAAGGGCCAGGTGTCTTGTTGGGAACCTGCTGACTTTCATGAGTTGTAACATTAACGACGACCTCTAAGCAGCAGTCCTATTTAGAGGTTGGGAAGGACGCTACCCGGGCAGAGGAATTTTCATGTTATTCCTGTTCTGTGAAAAACAGGCTGACATAATAGTAGTGAAGAGTTTGCACCCCCCCCCCCCCCCCTTCTTAGGCTACCAGACATCATTTTGCACAAATATAACGGATTCTTTTACTTTGGAAATCTGGTTGCAATAATATGTAAGTACCAATTCATGTTGTGATTTTTCTACATTAACATCTCATGTCTGTCTAGCATTAAACTTTCATTATTCATCAAACTATCATGCTATTTGTCACATGTTAGCATTTTTTAAAGAGCAATACTTTATTCCATGCAACATTTTTATATTTGCATACTGTAAAATCCCAATATATGGTGTACTTGTTATTTCAGCACTTATTGCTGGTATATCAATTTTATAAGTGCATATTTATATAATACTAATAAAGTAGCCTCATGTCATACAATCTGTGTGCTTACATTTATCTTTCAGTAACTTGTCATGGTAAGTTAAACCTATCAATTCATAGAGCACAAACAACTGTTCCCAGAAATCTTCATCTAGTGATTGATTTTAGCTCCTTAAACAAAAATGCTTAAACACACATGCTATTTACAATATACTTTGATATGAGAATTTACTATTCTCACTATATCATAAATCTTAACAATTGGACCCATGACTTCATACCTTGCATTAGTCTAATTTATTAACTATATCTACTTCTTAGGTGTCTTCTTTTATATCAGTGCTTTTCTTAATCTCAATTTCCATTGCACTGTCTCATACAGTTGATTTTTATTAAGAAGTTTTGTTTCTGATCTCCAGTATTTTTCAGTTCCATACTTTAAATCTCTGTAATCATCTTTTTTTACCTATTATTTATGATATGTCTTTGGTTTTGCTTTTTCTGGATATGGCTTTATTAGCCACTATTGATATTAAATATACCAATACTTTCAACTTTTTAATAAATGCTGTTTTGCAACAGCTCATCAAGACCATCTCTAGAGCGAATTAAATTCTCTTCCAAGCATAAAACTTAGCATATTGTTCAATTCATTTTTGTACTGAAGAAACTTCCTGTATTCCCAAAATATATGTACCCAAGCACCTTTTTTCTAAACCATTACATCTCCAAAATATGCATCCTGTCTGTAGGAACATTTTTCTAGTCTCATAGAGGGATATGAATACATCTATTTTCTCAGTTTAGTTATATATCTTGGGATAAGACATATTTCTTTCCACTGATTATCTGTAATATGTATGTCTATTTACTCATTCACTTTATTTTCAACTTTATAGTGTGTTCTTTTCTCAGATCGAATATTGCCATCTATGCTTTACTTACTGCACTCTTCTGTTTTCTAACCTCAGTTATAAAAAGTAAAATGACTACAAGCTGGGGACAATCACTAAATCCCCCAATAATATAGATATCCTTCAGGAGGGTCTAGATCAGACAAATGACTGTTGCCAGAGCTGTGGCCTAAAACAAAATAAAAAAAATGCATTATTATACCCTTTGGGAAGCCAAATACCCCTACAAAGTACATCATCAGTAGCACACCCCTATGAGTAGACTCAGATATGAGAGATCTAGGTACGCAGATAGACAGTAGCTTGAACTTTGACCGTCATGTCTCCACAGTGGGAAGGAAATACTTTTATGTGACACAACTGATAAGGAAAGGTACAGCATCCACAGCCAAGGAAATTATAGTCCCGCTGTACTTAGCTCATTAGACTAATAACTGAGTACAGTGCACCATTTGGCATGTACTTGACTAGCCACTTACAGCAGCTGGAGTGACCTCGGAGATTTCTCACAAAGAAAATACAGGGTGTAAGCAACATGAACTATGCAGATAAAATAAAAGCCCTATCCCTTTACTCTGTTTCCTACCAACTATTAAGGGCTGACCTATGCCTGACCTACAAGGCTATAAGGCACTCACAAATCCAGCCCTGATGGAGCTGCTACACATCTGCAAGTCAAACAGTACAATGGTACCTGATCTAGGGATCTAAACATTGACAGCAATTCAAACAAAACATGCTGGATAGACAAATATGTGTCTCAGAGATTGCCCCTTCTTTGAAACAGGTTTGCTATTCACATTAAGCAGAGCCCTTCCCTGGCATTCTTGAAATACAGCTAAGATAAATGGATGGGGAATTGCAAATTCACACCTGGGGTTGTCCTACTGTCACTTATGGATAGGGGCAGTCGATAAGATACTCAATGCACAGGTAGAAATCCATGCTACCTTCATGCCCCTAGTGGCTACATACTGGGTAAAATTCTGTTATATTGGTTAGGCTTGTAAGGGCTCTTAAGACATTAGTCTAGTAATCTCCTGTGAACCTATGAATCTATAATTTGGTAATAGTGACTCACTATGCAACAGTATATGAAGGAAAACTTTTAATGGAGAATATTCATTAAGAGAGTAAAAGCGAGCGATACAGAGAGGATGGCTTTGTAGTGAGAATTGTGCTAGAAAGAAGTATAAGATATATAACATCCAAAGAAAATGCTCATTCTGTCTGGAACTGTAAACCTTAAAATAAGCAAAAAAAAAAAACAGCCTAAACAACAGGAACCATGAGATCACCCAGGACTTTTGAGCTCTTTGTTCTTTTAATCACAGACTTTTTCAGAAGTAAATATAACTCTCTGAAAACATTAATTATATACAGAAAGATCACATTACATTTTAAAGAGGCAATGGCTGCTCGCCATACACTCAGTCATAATCTTTCTGATTTCATTTTTGAAACACATTTTATATTTATAATATCATTCAACCCAGGAACACAGTTTGCTCCTAGTCTTAGCTAGCAATTTATTTATATGATCTCCAGTGTTTTGTTTATTACCATTTAGGCTGGTTTATTTCACAAGAGTCAACTACAAAAAAGAAAATAATTTGAAGTTATCACACTGAGATGAATACCTAAAAAATAACATATTTTTTGTTTTTATTCTTCATTGCTTGTGTGTGTTTGTAGTCACACTGAGCCAACTATCACACAATCTTGCCAACAGAAATAAATCACAGGAGTCACAAAGTAAATCTAAACAAATCCTTCACTATTACAGTCGGAATAACCCCAACATACCTTCATCATTGTTTTTGATGACTAAGTGTGGACTGTTTTAACGTGTATTTACAACACTGACAGACATTTTCCTAGTTTTTTTCTTAGTGTTGTGGCCAATGTCATTTGTCAAGACTTCTTTCTTCCATTCAAAAATGTCCTTTA